>NW_021145041.1:0-47599 GCF_900634775.1 Gouania willdenowi | reverse complement strand
AATCAACCTGTTACATTGTTTATCAACGAAGGCCTTTCAAATTAAAAGTGCACTTCATAATTTTCACTGATTTCAATGACATTTACAAGCGTTGGGAAAACTCCATGTTCAGTGATTTCTAGACATCTCTAAAAATAATGACATCATGGCCCCACCTCCTTTGCTTCAGACCTCTTTCATTCACAGATTACGTACTTTTGGTTGATTTACGTGCGGTGGGCGTGTCAGGAACCTGTACCGGAGAATACGCAAATAACTGCATACGTGTAAAAAAGTGCTTAAGGAGAATAGTAATAATCAAATAATAAGAATCCTTTTGTGTCATTATTTGCATGTTTGGTATTGAAGTCATCCAAAAGTAATCACTTACTCTATCACATAATATAGTGATACATAGAGTAAGTTACTGATTCCATTTTTTAACAGGTAACTTGTAATTGTAATGATTTTCTTTTTTTTAAATGAACTCTCCTAACCCTGCATATCATTGAATACAGTGGTTCCAAACGTTTTCTGCTCTACCCCCCTTTGAAATATGAAAAACTCCCAGGTCCCCTCATCGCAACAAAATGTAAAAAAAAAAATGAATTAAAAAAAACCACAAACAAAAAATTGAAATATTCTTCAAACCTCATTGAAACAATTTACAATTGTAATCACATATTTCATATCAATAATACAGCTTTCTATAAATAAAGTGCTTATTGTTTATGATTCATTGAATTGATTTGACGAGTACAGTGTCTGTCAGAAGTATGTATTCATGTGGGAGTTTAAGTAGAGTTGTCAATTATGGCCAAATGAATATGTGTTTGAAGGTTGGATGCACAAAAAATGTGTACATAATCTGTAGTGTTATGAAGGGGAATATTTGTGGGTACAAAGTAAAATAGCGTGTGTGATTTCACTGGTTTAATCCCATGTGACATGTGCATGATGAATTAATAAAAAAAGACATAAATTCATACAAATAATTTTTATTTGGCATTTCTTAGTGCAGGGATGATTATTGTGTGTGTGTGTGTGTGTGTGTGTGTGTGTGTGTGTGTGTGTGTGTGTGTGTGTGTGTGTGTGTGTGTGCGTGTGTGCGTGTGTGCGTGTGTGTGTCAAGGCTAATGATGAATGGCTCCTTTTCTTGGGGAAAATCCTTTTTAGAATTATTTCTTCCTTTCACTAATTTCCCATGACAAGTTCAGTTTGACAATCTGAGTGAGAATCTCAGTCAATAACTTGAGTAAGTAATAGTGTCTGATGCAGTAATGTCAATACAAATGTAGTTTATTCTCCAAAAACATGATTATAATAAAAGTCAATATGAAAAGAAATAAATTATTTTCCAAAAAAACATGATTATAATATACATTGCAATAAATAACAGTTAACCTAATGTAACTTTACATTAATAAACTGTTGTATTTTTATTATCACTCCTCAGTGGGAGCAGTCTCACACACACACACACACATCAGAAAACACAGACTGTGACATCTACACTCTCACACCAGAGACAAACTGCAGTGACGTCATGAACCTGGAACAGGAAGTAGCACGCTCCATACCGCACTCAATACCAAGAGGGAAAAATTTAAATAAACATTTTGCAAAACCAAATTACTCCCAAATTACAGATACACACACTTAGCGTGTGTATAAGCTTTGATAAAGTTTCAGGTTGAACAGACGCCACACACACACGCACACACACACGCACGCACGCACACACACACACAGACAAAGAGACCATCTTTGATTTATTAGGTCGATGTTAACATCACTTATAAGAAAACTAGAACGGATGATCACGAGATCTTTAATGTTAAAAAAATTTAAATAAAACCATGATTTTTCATTTATGCTGCTTAGAGAAAAAAAAATGTAGGACATGACCAGTACACTAACTTCATCTATAGTTAATCACCTGCTTCATTTATTAAAAACAAGATGGTAAATCATATATAATGCATAGATAAATGCATTATTTATTCAATATGAATTATTAAATATCCAGACAAATTGAGTTTTAATTCACATTCTATATATTTTTGAAAGCATAATTAAGTAGAGATTCAAGGCTGATGGGCTGTTCCTATTAGAACATCATCAAGTGTGTGAGGGAACTTCCACTGACTTTTTCAGCCCTTCTTGTTCCTTTTCAGTAAGTTTCATCTCCACAGACGTATTGTAAGGAAATTACCCAGAGTTCATTGCATTGTGATGTATGTCAAGAATCTCCTGGTAAACCAGCTGTAGGCGTTTTAAAAGCCACGTGAAACGAGTGAATAAGTAACAAAAACATTGTAACATAGTGAAACATTTGGAGAAATACCATATAATTCATCTGTTGTTACAGTTAAAGGTAAAATGACTTTTTGTGTCTTTGTTGCTCCTATGTTATACAGGTTATATTGACAGTTTATATTGAGATATGTCTAAGTTTTTAGTGTTTTAAAAGAAACCAAGAAAGAACAGGTTTAATCTGTGTGTAAATATATGTGTGTATATATGTTTATATTTGTGTAATTGTAGATATGTCATTATAGATGTATTGTGTATAGTCTAAGTTGTTGTATTGTGCTTCACATGCTAACGTGACAGTGAGTGGCTTTGCTTTGTAGTTTGTTTCTTTTTTGATTTGTGTAAATTTCTTTATTATCTCTGAGTAACTTTTTACGACTCGACTAAAATGCAGTTTGGGGGAAAAAAAATAAGAATGAGATTGTAAATGATTCCAATAGTATCAGTAGTGCACTGGCTCCATCATGTAGCCTATAGGGAGGTAAATACATTTATGACACTGTTTAATGCATAAAATAAACAGTAACTGAACAGTGAACCCTGAAGTTTTTTCCTCTGAGAACAAAACAAAACTAACAAAATGTATTTACTGGACACAGAAATAACACTTTTTATTTCTAGTGCTTCAAGCCCTCACAGCCTCACACACTCCATCACTTTCCAACTGACATCAGACCAGGAATAGTCCCAGTCCACCAGGAATGGTCCCAGTCCTCCAGGAATGGTCCCAGTCCTCCAGGAATGATGGTCCCAGTCCTCCAGGAATGGTCCCAGTCCTCCAGATGAGCTACTCTGTGTCTGAGTTTAACTGACTCTGTGCTTTAAAAGCATCCTTGTTGTTCTGCTGGTTCTCCTTCACTGAGTTCTAATCACTGCTGGTCACATGGAAAGTTTACAATCTATTCACATGGTCCAACCTGTGGAACAGCACATCTATACTGTAGCTCTACCACCACCTCCTGGCTCTATATAGATACTACATTTACCTGCACTTATTACAAGATGTTTAACTGATAATATCATCTGTTTTGCTGAAATTATTGATTCTCAATCTTTAATGGTTTCACAGACCAAAAGGTTGTTTTCTGCACTAATTTACTCTTAAACCAGCAGCTGTTTTCAGACAGAGAACCTGTAAATTAACATCTTTAAGCATGAAACTAATAATGTAAGTTTAGTAGAGTTTACTGACGTTAGCTCAGGTATGTAGCCTGTGCTACTAAAACTATCTAAACAGAGGCTCATTTAGCTTTTTAAATACTTTAAAGTGACTAATTAAACTTTTTAATAAGTCCATGAATGAAACCCTTCTGTTTCCTGTTTATTTATTTTTTCCTCTCAACAATGTGTAGCTGTCACAGAGCCATCCAGATAGAGCTGTTATTATATTCTAATTCTACCATAAACTGTCATAAATGTATCTACATCGTCTCCTTCAAAAACTCTAAACCCAACCTGGCAACACAGCTGTTGTTGACTTGTCCTGTGTTATATGTGTAGTTTATTTATTGTTTGATTTAGGCCCGTTTATTTATTTATTAATTATATATTATATTTTCTGACTAAAATTTTCTGATTTCCATCAACATGATTTTCTTTTTCCCACAATTCTCCTCATAATTCAACTGTGAGTGAGTGAAGGCCTCAGTGAGAATTGAACTCACAACCCCTGGTTTACAGGACCAGTGCTCTAACCTCTAGCTATGAGGCCCTCTGTCTGTGTGCGTGTGCGTGTGTGTGTGTGTGTGCGTGTGTGCAGCCAATCAGAGCCACTCAGAGAGTTTGAAGCCACACACACACACACACACACACACACAGACACACACACACACACACACACACACACACACACACACACACACACACACACACACACACACACACACACACAGGCTTGGGGAGTAATGGATTACTAGAAACAGCGTTATGTAATCTGGATACAAAAATAATGTAACTATAATCTGTTACAGTACATTTAAAAACATGTAATCAGATTACCAGTATTTTTATTAAAATAGGGATTACTTAGTGGGATTACTTCTTCAAAGCAAACAGAATATACACCGTGCAACAGATACACAGAGTGCACACACACATTGTGACACTTCGTAGCACTTCACCATAAACGTGAAACCAATACTGCCTGCCTAGCTGTTTACCATCATGACTCAGGAGTTTTCACTGCATGAAAATTCCTGAGTCACTGTTTGCTGTGACCACACCAAATAAAACATGGAAAGGTAAATTACAAAGATGAATCCAAAGTTAACTTCTGACACAAACTCTCTACACCATAGACTGTAAACACACATCTCCACTACGCATCCTCAAGTTGCCTTCACTGACTGCCAACGCTGTAGGAATTAGGAACATCTACAACGGACACATCCAACAAACAGCAGAGCTGTTACAATATAAAGCTATTATGCTAACAGCTAACTTATATGATATTGTGCAGTAACATAACAGCTGTATATGTGTTTGTTGTGTCTATCACTGCATGATGCAGAATAACTGCATTTGTTTGTCTAGGAAATAATTTTCAACAAATTGAATTAAAGTCACTTCCTGTACATTACATGAAAGACATGCTGACACAGCAAAAATAACTAATAATTAACTATGGAGCATGTTATTACGTAAAACATCTACTTTATGGCACTTTTTTCCTGTAATTTTTTAATTAATTTAAAACCACAATCAGGAAAACAGAAAAACCAGAAACAGAAAAAAAATAAAAACCAAATACAAAAAAAAAAGGTTTATTTCTGATTGGTTTTTGAAATCAAAATAACAATGGTAACACATTATATCATTTTGTTTGTTTGTCTTTTTTACAAAGTGCAGTTGATTCTATATCTATAGCATAAAAAATCTGACTGCAGGTGACAGATAGAACACATTTTTGCGGCGGTACGCATGCCTCGAGATGTGTTCAAAGTCCCTGGGAAACCCAGAAATTTGTAAAATATCCCCACACAGCCTCGACACCAGGTGAAAACAAAAGAGGACATGTCTAAAACCAGAGGTATGTCACCATACATGTCATCATTATTTAATAATGAATAGAAAAAATAAAAATGCAGTGTTATAGTTTGGTCACTTGGGGGAGATTTATAAAGTTTTATTTTTATGAATCGTTGAATTTTGGTGTTGTTTACCATATCTGCATTGAAAAAAGAACCTTTCGAGGAAATATTAATTAAAATATATTTTCAAATAAATATCAAAAGAATATGAATTCACTCAAACACATCTGTAACCTTTACACACCCAGAAACACAATATATTATGACTGTAAATATCATGTCTGCTATTAAAAACTGTTTATTACAATAGTTAGCATATTAGCACACACTTAGCTATAATAGAGCTTTTCATCTGTAAACCCTTCTTAGAAACCAATGATCACACAATGTGTTGCCTGTTATCTCACGCTACGAGGTGACTATTGTTGGAATTGTCCCTGTATAAATAAAGTTTCATTGAATTAATATGTGACCTTTGACAAATAAACAGTGGTTGCAAATATCAAACTACTTATGTGTAACTCTATTGTAGTCCAGTCATCACATTTATAAACTATCTTAGTCATCTAGGATCTGTGCACCCTCAGAAAATCAGCTGCTCACATTATTTTGACCTGAAATCATCTGATTTTCCACTGTTTGTAATTCTTCTCCAGTCTGCATTGACTCCTCCCACCAGAGCGTCATGTTTAAGGGAAGAAGAAAATGAAAATGGATGATTTATTATTCATTTTATTTATGAGTTAAAAAATGCAGCTATATTCTGAAAATGAAAAAAACATTTCTGTTGATGGATTTTAAATTGAATTATGGTACAGATATACTTCCATAGTTTATACAGTTGACGTAGCGTTCTTATTCTCTATTACAAGTTCACAGTTGTTTTTGTTTGCAATGCCTTTGAATAAGTTGTTTTGTGCCTGACTTGGCTAGCTACGCCACAAGTTTTCCCTCAGTGTCCTTAGGTCTCACATGTTAGATGGACCTTGAACTGAGACATGTTTGAATACTTTACATTGTAGTGTTGCACAAATGTTTGATCATTTTGTTTTTGCCTTCTTCACGTGACAAATCACAGCACTTTATACAGCAGCATATTATGTGTTTTGTTCATTTCTATTTGTTTTGCTTTAAAAAAAAAAGTCTTAAATTGTCTTAAATTTGACATAAAAAGTGTGCAGCAACCACTGTTTCTGGTGTACGGTTCATACTGTTAATAAATGTTGATGGTACTCATACTCCTGGTTGTGATTCTGATAAGATGTTTATTCTAAGAACAAAAATTGGTTTTAAAATTTTGGTTTTAGTTTTAATATAGATTTAGGTTTATTTCAAGATGAGTCAACTTGTATCAAGAAACAGCTTAATCATTTTTCAATAATGCTGAGTCATTTTTTACTTAGATTAGTTGTTTTCTTCTTGTTCCGAAGCTTTCATTTGCATAAATTAAAAAAGCAAAAAAATTTTTAACAAGAATTATTTGTTTATATTCAGTATATTTCACTTATTATTGTGCTGTAGGAAGTTTGATTTCAAGTATTTTAATCTAATAATCATCCATTTCTGCTTATTTTAACCCTTTAGAATACTTGTCTTGCTAACCACGACATTAATTCTAATGAAATTCAGTACATCTACACGTCTGCTATATGTTGTCACCACTAAAATGTAGTATTTTTTTTCTAGATCATCACCAACTCAGGTTGATCCAGGCTGATTAAAACCATCCCATCTGAGCTGGGACATGAACTGATCCATTTATTCACACATTAGTTCTTCTAATGTCTTTAAACACTTTTATTGATACACACAGACCTGGTCAGAGCAGGTTACACTCCCAGTTAGGATCATGGAAAATGACATTTGCTCCATATCAGTATCTAGTTTAGACTTTTTTTAGACCTGTGTCCTGGGTAAGAGGGGTTTACGAGGTGAACAGTACTCAGCCATGTTGGGAAGTCCAGAAATCACACAGCAACTCACCCACTCATTGTGGTCCATGCCAGAAAATACCACAGACCAAGTATTTGTAGTGTAGTCATAGCACTCAACAATTTTTTTTCCTGTGCTACAAGAGACAACAAAGATCCTTTTGTTCATCACTGTAATGTGATGTGTCCAACTGTGTGTGTGGACCATTTCAGGGACATCGTACCAGGTGTTGGTCACTGGGTCATAAGCCTCAGCAGACCTCAGATTTCTGGACCCATCGCTTCCTCCAACTGCAAAAATGTGGCCCATATATGCAACGACCCCAAGTCTATACCGAGGTGTTCCCATAGGAGTGATCAGTGTCCACTGGTTGGTGTCTGGGTTGTAATACTCAGCAGTATTCAGTGATCTAATGTTACTCCTACTCCATCCTCCACATATGTAAATCTTGTTGTTCAGTGTGGTGCAGCTGGCATCTTCCCTCCCTTCATTCATTGATGCAATGAACGTCCACTGGTTGATGTTGGACTGGTAGCGTTCAGCAGTTCTTAGTGAGGTACCATCATCCCTGTAGCCTCCCATAGCGTAGATGCATCCCTTTAGCACGGTAACACTCATTAAGTACCGTGACTCCTGCATTGCTGACATCTCCTGCCAAGTGTGTGTGACTAGGTTAAACCTCCACACTCTGTTAGAGGGGTCAGTCATTCTTAAACCACCACCCACAATGTAGAAGCATCTACCAAGGAAGACAGTGCTGTAGAGGAATAAGTGAGTCATGGGATTCTCCAGACTAGGATGAGTGTGAACTGTGATCCAGCTGTTTGTTCTGTAGTCAAAGGCCTTTATGATCTTAGAAAATATTCTAAACATCAGTAAGACGGCGTTTGGCAAACGACGGCAAAACAAAGTGCTGTTGATCCCAGACTCAGAGCAGAGTAACGAAGGTTGAGACATGACTTTAAGGGTATCAGAGACCAAGAGGTGGGACTTAGGGTTTGTTTTTACCACATCATTGTTAAGCACATTGTCTGTGATGTAACTTTTGTCCATCAGCCCCAGTCGTACCTTTGGTAACAGAGTAGAAATGGCTCCCTGTCGTTCCTCAGGCATGTGGTTTATCCATCTTAAAACACTTTGATAAACTGTGCTCTCCTGGGTCACAGTAAGGTCATCCTGACCCAGGATATCAGCCAGCTCCTGCACCTCAAGCTGCAAAAACTCTTCACAGAATGAAACCTCCTCAAATTTCTCACAGATAAAGTGAAAGGCCTCATTCTTCAGTTGAAACAAAATGGGAATATACCAGACTTTAGTAAACTGCCACAGCCCAATGCATTTTTCTGGACAGAGATGATCCTTCAGAGCTTCAAAGCATGTTTGTTCCAGACTCTTTACATTGAACTGATGCACTTCCATCATTAGAACAAAAATTTAACTGTTGTCAGAGTGACAGAGATTAAGTAAATTCACTGAGTCCAAGGAGTTGGTGGGTTATTGTGTCTCTCTCAGAAGGTTTTCCCTCATTAAAGAATACTCAATGTGTTACTGAGTCCTTTGATGTATGACCAGCTCCTGATGATGTCATCAGCAGAGTGTGTGATGATATCATAGTGAAATTCACACTGACATTCCTTCTGCTGGCTCCTGATTGGTGGATGGCATGACAGGTTCTGCGTTCTTTGATATCTGTGTGTGTGGGTGGGGGGGGGTCTCAGCTATCAATCAATCACTCAATCAATCTTTTATTTGTATAGCGCCAAATCATAACCAATGGTATCTCAAGACACTTTACAGTAGAGCAGTCTTAAGGACGGACTCTTCATTTTCTGGATACACACATATGCATATGTACGTATATACACATGCATATGTATCCCACACCCAACATGAATTCATCATGGCGGCAAGGAAAACCTTCTGTTAAGCAGCAGGAACCTTGTGTGGATCCCATTCCTATGATGAACAGCCAACCACGTTATGCTGTGTTGGGTGTGTGCAGAGGAAAGGGTGGAGACAGAGTTGTTGAGACTCTGCAACTCCACACTGAGGATCCCACGGACCTGCAAGACAAAAGCCAGAAGGAGTACAGGAGCAAACACACAAGGGAAGAAGCAGACATAGAGGGAGTGTTTGAGAGAGGAATGGGACCCTCTCCGGTCTCTCTCTAACCTAAATAACCTATCTCTTAACGCCCTCTCCAACCTCTCTCCAACCGAGCATGCCAGACCCCCCCCCCCCCCCCCGGCAGTCTATGCCTATTGCATCTTAGCTATGAGCTATGAGCTGGTTCCTAACTAAAAGCTTTACCAAAGAGGAATGTTTTGAGCCTAACCTTAAAGGTAGAGAGGGTGTCTGCCCCCGGACCGTGGTTGGTAGATGGTTCCAGAGAACCATCTATACTACTTTTAGAGACAAATGGAACAACGAGTAGGCCAGCATTTTGAGAGCGTAGTGTTCTGGGGGGATTGTATGGCACTACAAGCTCCTTGAGATAGACTGGTGCCTGTCCATTTAGGGCTTTATAAGTGGGAAGAAGAATCTTGAATTCTATTTTGTGTTTTATGGGAAGCCAATGCAGAGAGGCTAATACAGGAGTAATGTGATCTCTCCTCCTAGTTTTAGTCAGTACACGTGCTGCAACATTTTGAACCAGCTGAAGTGTCTTAAGCGACTTGCTCGGGCAGCCTGCTAAAAGAGAATTACAATAATCCCGTCTAGAGGTAACAAAAGCATGGACTAGTTTTTCGGCGTCGCCCTGAGACAGGATAGATCTGATTTTAGCAATGTTACGGAGATGAAAGAAGGCAGCTCTTGAAGTTTGTTTTATGTGAGAGTTGAAGGATAAATCCTGATCAAATAGAACCCCAAGGTTTCTAACAGTTGTGCTTTGTGCCAGAGTAATGCCATCTAGGGCAGTTAGGCTAGCATAGGTTTCTCTAAGGTGTCGTGGGCCCAGTACAATGACCTCAGTCTTGTCTGAGTTAAGAAGAAGAAAATTTTGGTCCATCCAGGCCCTAATGTCCTTTAGACAGGCCTCAAGTTTACATAGCTGATTTATCTCACCTGGCTTCATTGATACATACAGTTGGGTATCATCAGCATAGCAGTGAAAGTTAACAGAGTATTTTCTCAAAACATTACCAAGGGGGATCATATAGATACAGAAGAGGATTGGACCTAGCACAGAGCCCTGAGGAACCCCGTAGCTTACTTTAGTGTACACAGAAGACTTATTATTCACGTGTACAAACTGGTACCTATCAGATAGGTAGGACTTAAACCAGTTTAGGGCAGTCCCTGTGATTCCAAGTAATTCCTCTAATCTCTCTAGTAGAATATAGTGATCTATAGTGTCAAAAGCTGCACTAAGATCTAATAAAACCAGCACTGAGAGTCGTCCTTCATCTGAAGCCCAGAGTAGATCATTAGTTACTTGGGTTAGATACCAAGGTACCAGGTATAGGACAGACATAGCTTCTTCAAATAGAAGAAGTGGATAGATGTATACAAGGACAGAGAGCTTTTTCAAATAGAGCGGTAGAGGTATATAATGCCTCTTGTATGTTTTGAAATATAAATTTTTACTATTTTTCACCAGGAAACAGGTGATTGGATGTCAAGAACATGTGATAGACAAATGTGCCCAATTCTGTCCATAATCTTGTTACGGTTCATCTCGTGATCATGATAAACTGGCAGGTTTTAAACTTTCAAAGGATCTTTTAACTGCTTAACTTAGCGTTGGTTGTTTCGTTGGTCCACTTGTTGTGTCGCAGTTATTGAGCAGCTGCTGGAGGTTTGATGTGTGTGTTTCTTTCCCTCTCTCTGCCTCTCTCAGTGCTTTGCTGAGAAGTTTTTAACTTTGAGTTTACTACTTGTTTGAATATTTACTCTCGTTAATGTTGATGAAATTTAGAACAGAAACTTGAACAGTTTGACATCATGTTATTTTCCTCTGTTAATTTATGTTCAGGGGTTGTGTTGGAATGGCCTATTATTCATGGTTTCTTTTTGTGTTTAATACTATAATTATATATATTTATACTCAATAATCCTGTAGGAGCCATAATTTATTTGTCAAAATGCCTGTTTAATATGTTTTAGCATTTTACTTGACCTGTAGATGGGCGGAGCATGCAGGCTATTTAGGTTGCCCTGGTGATCACACACGTGTGGTCAATCAGGGGAGCAAACAGTTTTGAACGGTACTCAACGGTATGCAAGATTAAAGAGTCAAACACCAACGGACTATTTTGTCGTATTCTTTGCCGGGAAGTACCTGTTGGAACAACTATCCCTGCACCACCAGAAGTGAACCCAGTAAAAAGGGACTTGGACGCTTCAATTTAAGTTCAAAACTTGCTTCGGTTGGAGGGAGGATTAAAGCATGCACTGGTGAGAAAGCGCTGGAATTGGCCGGCGCTAAGCATTCTTGGTCAGCAACCCTGTCTCGGCCGGGCTATTGGAGCCACTCAAACGGCAAAGTGGGCTATTGGAGCTCACACAGCAGGGAGGCGGCTGGGAGACAGGGTCTCGCCGCAGCGATCGGGATCGTGCACGGCGGCTGGGAGACGTGGTCTCGCCGCAGCGATCAGGCTCACACAGCGGCTGGGAGACAGGGTCTCGCCGCAGCGATCGGGATCGTGCACGGGGGCTGGGAGACAGGGTCTCGCCGCAGCAATCGGGCTCACACACAGCGGCTGGGAGACGTAATCTCGCCGCAGCGATCGGGCTCACACACAGCGGCTGCAAAGGGGCGGTGCCTCGCTGTGAGGAGCGAGGCCAGCGCATCGGGGTTGCAGCGACGCGCATCGGGTGTGGAGCGGCGCCGGTGCCAGCTGAAGCCACTGCTGCATCGGGCTTCGGCTATACAGCTCCAGAATAGGACTCTGAAGGCAGAGCATCAAAGCCCAGCCAACGCACCATTGTGGTATGTGGTTTGGATTGGAGGTACGTCAATGACAATGTGTGTCCGCTCACAGCAGTAAAGAAACTCAATGCACTGATGGGAGATAGGTACCTGCTTTAGGAAACTGCGCGTCAAGACGTGCGCTCATTAACATTGGCGTAAAATATAAACTATTGTAAATAAAGCATCGACAAAGAGCCGACATGGCTGAAGATGAACAGTGTATGGAAGAGATGCCTGCTTCTACAGACAACATCATAAGTGAAAGAGAGAAGAGCAAATGGCCTTATCTGAAAGATCTTAAAATTCCGTACATAAATGCAGACATTGACCTGTTAATAGGCACCAATGCAGCCCAGTTGTTGGAACCTTGGGAGGTTATCAATAGTATGGGTGAGGGGCCTTACGCAATAAAAACTCTATTGGGGTGGGTTATAAATGGGTCAGTGCATGGACGTGGCGACAAGGAACCTGTGTATCCTCCAGTATATGCCAACAGAACTGTAGTTGACAGAATAGAGGAGCTGTTGACGAGTCAATACAATTATGACTTCATTGAAAAGTCAGGCACACAACAAGAAGAAATGAATGAGGCCAAAGATGGGGAGAACACAGCTCCTAGAAAGCAGAGGACCGCCACGGACAGAAAGAATGATAAAGCAGCTGACGGTAAAAAAGAGAAGAGACGGTCTAATCGATCTAAAAGTAAAGAGGACAACAACGTTGAAAAGGGTGAGAAGCAAGGGAAACACAAAACAAAGAAAAAGGATAAATCTTATAGTCGCAGTAAAAGCCGAGAAAAGAACAAACGATCAAAAAGTAGAGACAAAGGTCACAAACACAGAAGTGATGAGAAAAGAGGGCGCTCAAGAAGCAAAGACGAAGATGTGAGTAAAAAGCTGAAGGAGACAGATGCTGATCATAAAGACAAAAGTAAGGGTCAGGATTCGGATAAAAAACCTAAAGAAGACAAAAAAAAAACAATTTTCATGCCTGGAGATGTTGTCATGGTTTTGGACTCCACAGCACCACGTGGGTCATGGATACTTGGAAGAGTATTAGAAACCTTTACAGATAAGAACGGTCTGGTACGTGTGGTGCGTCTTCAAACCAAAACCAGTGTGATCGAAAGACCTGTAACAAAATTATGTTTGTTATGTGAACTACATTTTGAGGTACTGTATTTTGTGTGCAAACATGTTTGTTTTACATATTGATGTTTTTGTTTTGTTTACTTGGATATGGCTCCATTAATATTCAGTTTGGTAATTGCTTTGTCTTCTGCCAGTCGCAATTAGGGGCCGGTGTGTAGGAGCCATAATTTATTTGTCAAAATACCTGTTTAATATGTTTTAGCATTTTACCTGACCTGTAGATGGGTGGAGCATGCAGGCTATTTAGGTTGCCCTGGTGATCACACACGTGTGGTCAATCAGGGGAGCAAAGAGTTTTGAACGGTACTCAACGGTATGCAAGATTAAAGAGTCAAACACCAACGGACTATTTTGTCGTATTCTTTGCCGGGAAGTACCTGTTGGAACAACTATCCCTGCACCACCAGAAGTGAACCCAGTAAAAAGGGACTTGGGCGCTTCAAATCCTCTTAATAAAACATATCTTCAGTCAGGCCAACTTTTGTCAAAGCTATTTTCAGGACAAGGACGAACAATTCTCTATTTTTTTTTTACTTGTACTTGTTCTACATTACCTGTTTTTATTATTTGTTAAACATATTTTATTTGGTGTCGTTCTACCTCACCTTTGTTAATTCCAATAAATGTTCCTTTTTTAAATTGAGACTTTACTGTACCATTTGTTGTCATCATTGTGTCATTTTTATGATGTAAATTGAGGGAGCAAAAGTAGTATCGGCTCCAAATATTGGGTCAAGAAAATCTGTATCGGTCATCAGCTAAGGCTGAAGGAAAAAAAATTGGTATCGGCCCTAAAAATCCATATAGGTCGATCCCTACTAGGAGCAACAACATTGCTGCCCACCGCTCCTCAGGGAGGGGTTATAAGCAGAGAACTAATTATGTGTATGTACTAGGCCTGGATAATTTATCAAGAGTCAAAATATATTGAGATTTTGGCAATATAGAAAATTACAATATTACTTATAACAATATATTTTTATTTTATAGCTTATTTTGAGTCTAAATACTAATTTTAGTAGTTGCTGTTTTCGGTACTTCTCAGAACATGAAAAGCACAGTTTGATGAATTGCTGAGTGAGTCCTAATCCAGACTTTCCCCTAAACAAGCCATACTACCCAACTCACTCACACATGCTGTCCCTTAGAGGAGTAAATGACAAAGGTGGCACCTATTGTGCAGCTTTTTGTTAATAAATGTGTCTGTGTCACATTTTGCATCACCAAATTAACCCAATATGGTATATGTTTGACTTGGAGTTAAAAAATATCTAGATTTATATCATATATCACCATTTTGAAAAAAATTATCAAAATTTGAGTTTTGGTTCATATCGCCCAGCCCTAGTACCTTTAAATATATGACAATAAAAGCTGATTATTATAATTCATGATATTTTTTCAGTTCAACGGGAGGCTGAGGGTGTAGCAGTGTGGCTAACCTCCCTCTTGTCACGTGCGATTTCAACAACAATATCCTTAAGACATATAAGTTCTCATAAGCATATAAAATGTAAAAATAATAATAGTATTTGGCTCTATTAACCATATTTAGCATGTTTGGTGGAATTTTAGTAAATTGCTATGAACAGGAATAGGTGATGAAATGTAAACGAAACGGAGAAGTGTAACGTGACGCAGAAATATGTAAACCTTGGAAGAGAATTAAGGAAATGGACAATCAGAGGTCCTAGGTGTGTTAATGAGAAAACATACCGTCAGGGAGCAGCGGCAGACTCTCAAAGACTTCAGCAGGCTATAGTGTGAACTATCAAAAGAGAAGGAAAAAAGCGTTAATCGTTTTTAAAATAACCTAACAGCACGCCAGCATGTTAGCTACATTAGCGCTAGCAAAAAGGCCTGAGTCAAGTAGCTCGGACACACCAACAGATTAAAATGGCAAAACAAAAGCTAAAACTTAGTCATTAATCGACTCATAAGACAAAGTTATGGATTAGTATGGCCAGAATTACATGAGTAAAAGTAGTTTAGGAGGATATACAATAGCATGAAAGCTGGACTTCACTTACCGATAGCAGCAGCCAAATGACCTCCAGGTGCAGCGCCGATGAGAGAATTCACTGATGCGTTCAAAGACAGTCGGAAAATACCAATATTAATGTATTATGGATCGTCAATACCACGCTGTATGAACATTTAATGGCTGCTTAATGTTGAACATGAATTGAACAGTTTATAAAAACATTTTGTAAAAACATAAAAAATATGTTTTTTTTTCTGTCTTTTAAATAACTGAACATAAAGTTGTTTTATTACTGTAATGTAAATAAATGTATATTACAGGTTCTCAACCAGTGGATTGGTAAGATTTTATCAAGGCCCAATTAAAGTAGTTTTATTTTAAAGATAATTATTTATTTTTGTGCAGTTTTGACAAAACAGGTGCTTCTCATATTTAACAGTAAACATGTTTAGGATGCCTATCAATAACATAATAAAACATCATTCTTTACACTTCATCATATATGTACATATGACTTTACTTGAACAAAACTTTCAACAACATGGTAAACATTATTTAATGGTAATAAACATTAAATAAAATGTTTTAGATGCTTGTAATGAAAGACACCAATTTTTAGGATTTAAATGTACAGTGCTGAATAGAAAATAGAAATAATGGAGGTTGTGCTGTGACCCAGATAATGACTCATACCTTTTTCAAACTATTGTATATATATATTTATAATTTATTTTTTACTTATACATACGTAAGCATTGGGCACATTATCATTCATTTGCACTTTGTTATTCAGTTTATCTTACATCCTCCTTGTTTTCTCCGTGGGTGTGTATAATAACTATTAATATTAATACATTTTCATTTATTATTATTGTTTCTTTAATTTTCTTTATATGCCGTTCTTTGCCTTTCTATTTTTCCCAAGGGGATAAATAAAGTTTGTTTTTCTGATTTTGAATCTGATAGACATGTTTATTTTTAATCTTAACACAGAGAGCAGAAGGTGGTGTTACCGAAAGGTAAAATGTTCAAAAACTTCAGTGAACAAACACAGGCTATTTTTCCAGCACAAACACCTGTCATTTCTATTTTGTGGGTATATTTTGAACTTTCAGTAGTTGGTGATTTAGCAACTCAATAGCAACAGTAGGTGCTCCTATAGGATGTGAACAATAAACATCCACAATAATTGGTACCCCTCTACCTGGGGGGTGTGCCACTCAAAGGTCATGGACTACTTACTGTAAAGGCCTGACGTCCATCTTACCTCTCTCTATTGTTCAGTGCATGTTTAATAGTTTATTTCTTACTTTATTAATATAGTTTAAGTGAAGGCACAACACGTTTTTTTTTAAAGAAAAAAAACTTTATTCACATTGTTCCATCATTACAAGGTTTCAAACAGTTTTAAATTAAACTTTAGCCTCGAGGTGTGGAAATATATTCAAATGTGAATGACAATAAATAATAAATTCAGGGTTTTAAAAAGTAAAAAGCCTAATTCAACATCTCTTCTTTAAAAAAAAAAAACATCACTTCCGGTACGTTCTTAGCGTGCTAGCACCATAGCAACAGCATAAAGCATGATTAATGTTGCCAAAACAAACAAACTATGGATCCTATACATAAACTGAATAGATATTATATAAGTTAAGGATACGTTTCTCACTAGAAATGTCATCAAAACAAAGCTAAAGCCACAATCTCTCTTAATATTACTGTTTACAAAGGGTTGACAGGTGGTCATGTGACCTGACGTGACGTGTAGGAACACATTTAAATGTGAAGGAATATAAATAAAAATATTGATTATAATGAAAAAACAACATCCAATCGCCCCGTGCATGGATATTTATCTGCTTTTGGTTTGACATTTTTTGGCCTCTATATAGGTTGTCATAGCAACCACAGAATGTACCGGAAAAAATACAGATAGTTTACATAAACCAAATGGATATTATGAAAGTTAAAGGTACATTTCTCACTGGAAATGTCATCAAAACAATTCTTAAGCCACAATCTATCTTCAAATAAAGCAATTTGCCGTTGTTTTTGATGAGTCAGCAGTGACGTGACCTGACTTCAGCCCGTTGATATTTGTGCAGTTAATACACGACAATACATCGTGCTGTTATTGCACAAAGACAACACTTTATTCATGCTCTAATAGCATGAAATAATAAATATACTGTTGTGGTGCTAATGCATGAACATCTGTGAGACTGGGTTGATTTAAAGCTGCAGGTTGTTCTGGCTGCACCAGGACACCAGTCGGTCTGTCTCACACCTGTAGGTGGACTCGTCTCCATCAGAGATGAGTCCGATGATGGTCGTGTCATCCACAAACTTCAGGAGTTTGACCACCTGGTGAGAGGAGGAGCAGATGTTGGTGAACAGGGAGAAGATCAGAGGAGAAAGACCACAGCCCTGAGGAGATCCAGTGCTGATGGTCCAGGAAGCAGAGATGGTTTTTCCCAGCTTCACGTGCTGCTTCCTGTCAGACAGGAAGTCTGTGATCCACCTGCAGGTGGAGTAGTTATGATCATAAACAGACTATTTATTATTGATGTAGGTTTTGTTTCAGATTTATTTGAATAAAAAGTTATTTCCTCCATGTTGAGCTACTTTTTTCCTCCACCTGGTTTTACTGGATCCCAAGCTGATGATATGTGAACCAAAAACATCTGGACCAAACATGTAAATTTCAACTCACAGCATCTGAAAAGTAATCCTTGATCTTTGTGGATACTGATGAATACTGTAATATTCCTTTAATGAAATGAATCAAGGCAATAGGAATAGCCCTGACTACTAATGAATGTTGTTTCTGAGAACATTTATCTTTAAAATCACAATGATTGTAAATATTACCATTGTCATCCATTAAATGTATTATAGTTCAATCCAATCTTTAAAGAATAAAGTTTTCCTCTTGTATAAAATACAGCTGTTATTCCAGATTGTAGCTTTATGTGGACTGAAGTGGTGCTTCTAAAGCATTTTATAATATAATAACACCTGCATATGATCATGTGATCACTTAAAGGATGAAAATTACATGTTAGAAGAAAGTGATTGGTCCTGACAACCTGTCAACACTGATCTGATCAAAGCTGTCTTTTGTGATTAAATGTGTGTCATATTATCATAGGAAGATTAGATATATTAATTTAAATAATGCTAGAAATTGGGGAACTGTAAATGAAATGTTAGGAAGAAATAAAAAAAATATGAAAAATATGTTTATGGAATCAAATCCTTTTTAACAATTTACAGATCTGTATTAATCTGATGTTGATTATAGAAACTAAAAGCCAGAATTACAGACTACACTTTAGATGTTATTTGTGGTGTTTAGTCATACGAGTTTTTAATAACTTTTCAACTTTTTAAACTATTCAACTTTTTAATTACTAGTACAGTGCCCGTCACAAGTATGTATTCATGTAGGAGCATAAGTAGAGTTGTCAATTATGGCCAAATAAGTATGTGTTTGAAGGTTGGATGTACATAGTGTACATACGCTGTACTCTGTAGTGTTATAAAGGGGTTTATTTGCAGGTGCAAACTAAAATAGCGTGTGCGATTTCCCTGGTTTAATTTTATGGGACATGTGCAGGATAAATGTGTTTGTTGTTTTTTTATACTCATTTTTATATATTTTTTGTTTGATGTATTTTTCTGTAATGTAAGTTTTTGGAGTCATTATGTGTATTTTTGTATCTTTCTGTTGTCTTTTTGTGCATTTTTTGTATAATTATTGTTTTTTGTTGCCATTGTAGGGATTCTGGAATCATTTTGTGTATTTTTGTATCTTTTTTAGTGTAGTTTTGTGCATTTCTATTATTATTTTGTGTATTTTTGTATAAATATTTAGTTTTATGTATTTTTGTATAAATATTTAGTTTTATGTATTTTGAGTCATTTTCATATGTTTGTTGTTGTTTGGTGTAGTTTTCAGTAATGTATGTTTTTTTGAGTAATTGTGTGTGTTTTTGGAGGTTTTTTGTATATTTTTATGCATTTCTATTGTCATTTTGTGTACTTTTTGCATAAATATTGTGTAGTTTTTTGTTTTATTTTACATATTTAGTATATTTTTATTATACTGTAAATACTATGTGTGTGTGTCTACATCCATCTCCTCCATGCACGCGCATCAGCTGTGTGTGTGTGTGTGTCTACATCTATCTACTTTGTGCACACGCATCAGCCATGTGTGTGTGTGTGTGAGTGTTTACATTTATTTACTCCGTGCACGCGCATCAGCTGTGTGTGTGTGTGTGTGAGTGTTTACATTTATTTACTCCGTGCACGCGCATCAGCTGTGTGTTGTTCAGTTGTCTTTTTGTGTATTTTTTGTATAATTGTTTTTGGTTGCCATTATAGTGTGATTGTGGAGTAATTGTGTGTGCTTTTTGTATATACAGTATATATATATATATATATATATATATATATTTATATATATATACATATATTAATACATATATATATAAAATTTATATATATATAAATCTAACATGTATATATACATATATATATACATATATATGTATATATATATGTTAGATTAATATATATATATATATATATACATTTAATATATGTATTTATATATATATAAATCTAATATATATATATATATATATATATATGTATATATATATATATATATATATATATATATATATAAACTATATTCATCCCTCAGACTTACTCTTGTCCATTGAAACTGTTCATTAAAAAAACACCATCTTAACCAATGTATATACTAGAAAACAGCTTTTAATTAGATGTTACTGCACAGCATTAAAGGGTTGAAAAACCCTGTCAAGCCCTCCTGAGTTCAATGAGTTCAGATGTAGATATGATATTCCAAACACTGTAGTTTTTAATGCCAGATTAAAAAAGGAAATTATTA
The DNA here is from genome assembly GCF_900634775.1 of Gouania willdenowi. Classification (NCBI taxonomy): domain Eukaryota; kingdom Metazoa; phylum Chordata; class Actinopteri; order Blenniiformes; family Gobiesocidae; genus Gouania; species Gouania willdenowi. Next base: position 27,369 of record NW_021145041.1, on the reverse strand, counting down.
AAAAAAAAAATGTAATATCTTTAATACAGAGAAAACAACCATTCACAAATCACAATAACTATAAATAATATCACCACCACCTCCCACCCCCAACAAGTATAAAATAGAAAACTTCCCAACAACAAACAGATATAAAATACTTGAAATATATACTTTTTTAAAAAACTTAAAAATATCTATTATTTACAGTTATTTACAAATTTACAAACTATTTTACAAATAGCAAATTCAGCCCTGTGATGAGAGTGGAGGAAAGAGGTTCCTCATTTCCCACTTTATTTACTTTTTGCCATAATTGCACTCCTCCAGTAAAGCCCTCCACTCATCATAGGACTGAGTCTCAGTCTCTTCACAAAACCAGTTGCCAAAATACTGGCGATGTGTAGGAGGGTTCCTGTCCTTTTTGCACTTGCTGCAAACTATAGTGTCTTTCTTTTTGGTGTATTTTCTTTTAAAAATACCTGACTGCTTTGCCTCCATTTGTCTTTTCCTATACTGCTGTGTGGTGTAGGGAACCGCTTGAGGTGTTACCTGTGTCTGAAATGTTAGAGGGGAAGTAATGAAGGGTTTTGGAGGGGCAGGTGGAACAGGATGAAAAAAGAGCAATGTCTGTGGTGGTGGTGGTGGCTGAGATGGTGGTCTTCCTTTAAGTTGTGCCTGCCCAGCAGTGTTCGGTGGCAGCACAGAAGGATGAGGCTGAGCTAAAGAGCCAAATGTAAAAGTTTGTCCTTTCTGCAGGGCAGGTGGAAGTCTTGATGGAGCTGCCATTGGGGCCTGTAAAGCTGGAAGACCCTGCTTTAAAATATCCTGCTCCTGTGCCTTGCACCGCCTACAGTACCTATGAAAACACAAAATAATTTATATGAAAACAAAAGTTTCTACATTGTAAAATGCACAAAAAATGTAATCTTGCTTTTGATGTGATTTACATAAGACAAATATGTCCCCGAGGCCTTAATCTGGAATATGTAATAAAGTTTCATAAACAACAAAAAAAAAGTCTCATAATTAGTGGTCAACAAAATCAGCTCTACATAAAATATGTATATTTATATACAGTAAATCCTACTCACCACTGTGAAACTGTTGCAGCATTTACTTCAGGCAGCTGTATAATGGTCTCGCTCATCAGCCTGGCGTTTGTGACTACGCACTCCCTGATGTTTTTGTACGCGCGTATCACCACAGTGTATCTTGACAGCTTCTTTCCCTCACAGCGCACAGTGCTCGGGTAGATGGCAAAAAGCTTGACAAAGATCGCCTCAACCACTCTGTTGCAGTCGGGCCACTGTGCAGGACTGTGAGCCACGATGAAAGACCTGTAGTTAAAAATAATGTATGCTTTAAAAACATTACAATAATGTGTGACTTACATTATATTAAACTTTTTTTTACATAACCCAGATATTGTGTTTTCCTAGTTTAATTCACCTTTTGGTGCTCTCCACACCTGGAGCCACAATCTTCTTCGTAGCCCGGAATTGTCCCTTGCTCAGGCTGGTCTGGTGTCGAGCTGGGTAGACAGTTTTTTTTTTGTCATACTCCCCCAGTTCCTGCAACAGAGCATTGACCTGACTACATTCCTCCTGAGTCAGCGCAAGACGGTGGTCTCTTAGTCCAGCCAAGTAATCAGCCAGATCCTGCACTGCGCCATACCCTTCAATGTTATCAGGGCCAACCCAATCCTAACAAAAACAAAAACAAGAAAAAAGAAGCACTGATGACAGCAGTGAACACTCATCAATCCAAGCTATTGCAACTTTTCTTTTTTTTTCTTTAAGGTAAACAACTTCTTACATGGCATGAGGAGGAGTGTGGAGATGGATCAGTAGATGGCGCTGATGCTAAAAGAAAAAGACAAGTATTTAGAGTAAAACATTTTCAATTTAAAAAAATAAGCAAAACGTGAGATTTTAGAAACAGTTGTGTAAAACTCACTAGACTGTTCTGCAGGAGAAACTGTTTGTGTGGAATGGGGGAGCAGAGCGGTCACAGCAGGTGAAGGAGCTGCAGAAGCTGATGATGAGGCGACATGTGACTGAGTCACTGGCAACAGAGGGATAACGGGGGGAATGGGAGGCACAAAGGCAGTAGCCTGAGGAGATGGAGCTGCTGAGGAACCAGGAACAGCTGCAGATGCTTGTGAGGCGAGAAGTGCTTGCTCTGCCTCTAGTGTGGGTACTGTCATGTCCTGTGAAGCCCTCATCTATCTCAACTTCAGTGGTCTCAGACTCTTCAATGACTACTTTGTAGTCCTGCAGAACTTTGCCAGTTTGCTGATAGAGGTATTCCACACCTAAAAGCTCACCTTCAAAATGATGATTTAACGAAACAAGACAAAAAAAGAAAAGAAAAGAAAAGAAAAGAAAAGAAAAGAAAAGAAAAAGCACAAACAAGAACACAAAAAAAGTTAAACATTAGATGAAAGCATAAGTTGAAGAAATCAAAAACAAACAATCATATAACAATAATCAACCTGTGTATTGTCTTGGCCCGACATAAGGGATGATCTTTTTGCCCAGAACCTCCTCTGCTAGGGTGTTAGCAGCATGACGGAGCAGATGGTTGTATGAGCACGACTGCTCATCCTTTGATGCTGCCACAGCCCGGTCCTCATTCCACCTTGATAGCCCATCCAAAAGATAGGCCTGGAAGAAGACATCACTTGCCAGGGTCCCTATAAAGTAATTCAGAAAACAGAGAATAAAAAAAAAATTCATCATACATATTGTTCCAACAACATATTTCTGTTTATAATCATTAGAAGACTTAATCTGATTCTTTAGGATCCGTCATGTTATATTTCAGTGTAGTCACAAAATACTTTTGTAAGAAAAACAAAAACAAATAAAGTATGACAATGTTTACCAGGGATGAAACGGTTCAGGTGAAGATGAAAAGACTCCAGTGACGTAGAACCTCGGGCACAGCGGTACGTGGGCAGACGGTGACCTCCCTTCAGGACATTTCCCGTCTGCAGGTAAAGTTGGATCCCTTGTGGATCCTGGATGCAGGTGACATGTATCTTCTGGGATTTAACGATTTCACCCATTCTTGCTGAGTTTATCAGTGGGACTCCCAGAGTGTCACGACCGTTGTCACCATCCAAGCCCTGGATGAGCCTTTCAATGAGAACCTGTGTCTCCCAAACACCGCGGGTGGTCCTCTTGCAGTGCAGGGCAAGCTCACTTTGGCTGATAGACCGGAGTACATCTGCCTCAGATGGAGTTTGGCCTTTAGCTTCTAGCTCTGACTGCTTTGCTATTTTCAGGGCCTTCAGGTCGTCTTCATCCCACATGAAGATGCAGTGGCTGAGGCGACCCATGAAAGTGGCATACAGCTGGTGGGAATCAGTTGTGCAGCCAACCGAAAACCTCCTCATAAAGTGCCAAATGTCGAGCCGGATGTTCAGATGTTTCCATTCTTCGAACATTCTCCTAAGAAAGCTGTTGCCACAGCAGTCTTTGTCGACATAGAGCACATCAGGAGGAGGTACCCCAGCCATCCTGTATCTCCTGACCAGCCCGTCAATCATTGGCCTGAGGCCAAACCCATCACTGGCAGTGAGCACAGACATGATGACCTGTCCATGCCCATTTCCAACATTTGTCACCCAGGTCGCAGTTCCAAAGCTCCTCCCTGCAAGTTTGCGGGCAACTTTTTTCGTAGAGTCCATTTTTAAAATGCGGCCAAGTTGGGACGTGATGGCTGCTTTAATTTCTTCCAGCCTCTGAAGAACATCCTGGGCGTACACCTGCATCAGCCACCTGTGTTTAGGAACAGTAAGCATTGCAGGTGTGGGTGGAAATGTCACAGGACTAATCAGACCCTTCTCCATGGCACTCTTCACTCCTCTGCAGTCTGTCAGGTACTGCACCGTCTTTTGCAGCCAGATTTCAGAGTGACGCTCCTGCAGCTTCCTCTGAATCTGACTGCTGCTGTTTCCCAGGCATCAAACTCACAACCTCCATATCACAAGCAAGTTTGGATGTTAAAATGGATGGAAACTGCATCCTGTGGCCAACATCAAGCTGTGAAATGACGCCATGGCTCCAGCTGATGACCTTCCTCTTGCATCTATTGCAGGCAAGATATTCAGATGCCATAAAATAGATGGTGCCTAAACTCACCACCTGTCTGATCTTCTGATGCAGACCAGCTGAATACAGGAGCTCTTTGTGACAATCTGAGTGAGGACACATCAGCTTTACTTGCCAAAGCTTTCGAGGCATCCAGAGGAACAGAGGATGGCTAAAGTAGTTCTCCAGCCGAGGGACATTTTTGGCCTGCAATGGCACCTGTGGAGGATACCACCAAAGTTTGTCCTCTCTGTTAAAGTCCAACTCCGTGTGTCCCTGTGCTGTCCACTTGAACAGAGCCTTTGACATCCGCTTCTGGTCTACTTCAGGGAGCGTCTTTATCCAGCCAGCTGGAAGACAGACTCTCTGTGCTAAAACACGCACAAAAAAATGCAAAAAACATAGATGAAAAATTAAAAGCAAATATCAACATAAACAAAATATTTGAAAGCTTCTGAAATAACATATGAATGCAAAAGACATAAATACAAAGGAGGTACATAATATACATTTATTTTTCATTTATAATGTAAATGCAAAAACTAAATGAATAAATAAAATCAATGATCAAAGACTGATTTTTTTTTTTAAATAATGTAATGTTGACTAACTTGTCGTTTGGGCCTCTTCCCATCTTAAGACCTCTGCCAGCAAAGTGATGTCATCAGGCTCAGACACAGGTTTGCCGGGGGCAGATGAGGAGCGTCCAGGGGCAGAGGAGGGTCCCGGGACTGCAGAGGTGGATGGAGTTTCCTCCACAAAGGACGATGAGGGTACAGAGGCAGGAGGATTTGAAGCGGTGGGGCTACTGATGGTGGACGAGGGCTGCGTACGTGCATGCGTCAAAGCTACCAAAAAAAGAAAAAGAAAAAGCATCACAACTACTGAATGGCAGACAAATAATAAATTATTGTATGTATGTATGTAACATGTAATCACATGTTTCCTTACATGGTCTGACTTTCATTGGAGACACCAGCCTTTTCACCATCTGGGTTAAGTTTTGCTCGCCTTTCCTGACCAAGAGGGAGGACAGGGAGGCAACAGAGGAGCATTTCTTAGGAGAAGGCTGTGATCCTTTACTCTGAATAGAGCTCTGTTGTGTGGTGACTGTCTGCTGAGACTTTTTCTCAACATACTGCTCTTCCTTCATAGCAACAGCAATATTGCCTGAAGGAAAGAGCTCCACATACTCCCTGAAACACTGCTTATTGTGGGCATGATCTGTTGAATCCTTGCTGCCTCCTGTGGGATCCCTCCTCATAGCAGCCACAAGGTAAGCAGCATACCCGAGAGCATTCTCCAGCACCCACTTGAAGGTCTGTCCGCGGAAAACACCAAACTGGATTTCAAAGAAACCCAGTAAGTGTTTTCTGTTGAATGGATCTCCTTTGTGCTCCAGCAGGTTGCTTCGAGCCTTATCCATCACAGCCTCCGGGGACAAGGGTCGCATCCATGGCTTTCCCTTATTAGCCTTTTTTATTTCCATTGCCTCAAAGGAGTCAGATATTTTTAAGCTACCATCAGCCCGTCTAAAAAAGTGGGGTTCCATCTGTTTGACAAAGAAATAAAAAAGACTGAATAGGCATTTCAGCAGTTGCTTAGTTGTAGTAGATGAGCAGATAATGTTTAATTAACAGTAAATATTTGCATACACTATGTACACACGCTGACTTAGAATTAACATGTTATTCCTAACACAGCTAAGTTTTTAATTAGCAAACTTGTTAAAAGAAAAAGGAGGAGCTAGATGCTAACCTCAAATAAATATAAAAAAGTACTGAATTATCTACACACATTTGCCCTATCAGGGGGAAATGAATGAATAAACGATTGACTGACTGACTGACTGACTGACTGACTGAATGAATGAATGATACACAAATCTACAAATAAGTGGAACACAGTTTAAGAACACAGTAAATAAATAATACACGCTTCCGTTTGTAACATTACGTTAATTGATGAATTAAGCTACCACTGGAAAATAAATCTTAACACTTTGCCGTGACTTAAAGCACTATAAACAAAGAGTTTGTGCGAAAACAACCCCAGAAAAACAGGTAGAAGCGTTGTAATTACGAGCTGACTGACTGACTGACTGACTGACTGAATGAATGTTTGATACACAAATCTACAAATAAATGGAGTTTAAGACAGTTGTAAAAGTAACAGAACTAAAGTAGGCGCGCTAAGTTACAGTAGTAACCACGTACCAAAAAAAAAAAAAATTACACACTTCCGTTTGTAACATTACGTTCATTGATAAATTAAGCTACCATCGGAAAATAAATCTTAACACTTTGCCGTGACTTGAAGCACTATAAACAACGAGTTTAAGTGCTGAAACAACCCCAGAAAAACAAGTAGTGGGGGGTTGGGCCAGGTAAAAGCGTCGTAATTACGAGCGTGAATATAATAAAATGGCTCTCGCTAGACAGACACCCTGCAAATTCATTTTTAAAAAAATGTTTTAAAAACACAAATTACTTAGTTCATTGCACTTACCTTGTAAAAATCGATATGAGCGATGCTGTGGTACAGTGAACTCTCCGGTAATTTTCCAAGTCCGCTGGCTAAGAATGATGGAAGTCCTCTGATTGGTCAATTCTTGGTTGCTGTGGGGCGGGACTTCGGGAAGCGCCGCGAGATGCTATTGGTGATTGGTGGACGGGCTCAATTCTTGGTTAATTCTTGGTCACAAGTCGAGAGCTGATTGGCCCTCACTACCAAGAATTACCAAGAATTGCCTCGACCTACAGCCGGTCGGAAGAGCCATAAGACCCTGTGTGTGCATCTGTGTGTGTGTGTGTGTGTGTGTGCGTGTGTATAAAATAATGAGTCATTTACACAATAAAAAGTCAAAAACGGTTAAAGATACAGAAAAGCTGAAGGTATTCAATGAAATTGAACATTTTAAAAGTTAAATCAGTTTCAGAACTGCTGATCAGTGGAACGTTACATTTCAAGGTGAACTTCATTAAAATTAATCAAAAAGTTGAATATTTTAAACAGTTGAAAAGTTATTAAAAAACTTAAATTCAAAATGACAAAACACAACAAGTACATCTAAAGTGTAGTCTGTAATTCTGCCTCATCTACATTTTAGTTTCTATAATTACCATCAGATTAATTCTGATCAGTATATTGTTAAATAGATTTCATTCCATTAACACATTTTAAATTTTTTATTTCTTCCTAACATTTCATTTAATGTTCATCAATTTTTTGCATTATTTAATTTGATATATTTGATCTTCCTATGATAATATGACACACATTTAGACACAAAAGGCAGCTTAGAACGCCTCAATTTTGACAGGTTGTCATGGCAACTCAGGCTAAAATGGAAGCTCAATGTTGACAGGTTGTCATAGCAACTCAGGCTAAGATGAAAGCTCAATGTTGACAGGTTGTCATAGCAACTCAGGCTAAGATGAAAGCAGCAGAATCTCCACCATTCTACAGAATCTCCTCGTGCACCGTCAGAAACGACTAAAGTAGCTTTAATAATATTGATTAACGTTGACCAGCAGATGTCATCAGTGAGCAACGTTTGCGAACAAAGTAAGTTTCTAATAATAATAATGTCAACTTTAATGACTAATTTTGTGATTTTCCAGAATCCTGTGAGTTTTATTGCTTGCTGCTTGTTTTATTCTAAATGTATTTACATATTTAGTAATAATCTTGTGTGAATGAGATGATAATGTAAATATCTTTGGAACGACTTTGTCATAAATGCTGTATTTAAATCTGTTCATTTTAACATTTAACATTTAGTCTGAATTCTATCATTTTATACAGTGTGTGTGTGTGTGTGTGTGTGTGTGTGTGTGTGTGTGTGTGTGTCGGTGTGACAATAACAATGTTTATTTAAAGGGCCCATGTTACGCTAAATTAACTTTTCTGTTCTTTAAACATGATAAAGTGTTATTAGGGCTTCATACACATGTCCTAAATATAGTTTTTAATTAATTCCCTCAATCGTTAGTTAGAGGGTGATTTACTCCTTTCTTACTACAGGGTGAGCCCAAACACCTCGCTACATTTTGATGACGCGTTCCCACTTTGATGACGAATTTGACTCGGCACTGAGCTGGAATAGCCACGCCTCCAGGAAGCTCTCTCACGTGATTGACATGTAAACAGACACATGTTTATAAAGCAGCATGAGCTCGGCTACAGATTTCAATATGTATTTTAATAAATTAACGGCCATTTTGAGAAAAATGGCCATAACGACCACTAGAGGAGGTTGCTGAGGTGGATCCACATCCTAAAATAATCAGTAGTGTTCATTCCATCTATGTACCAAGTTTCATGCTTTTAACCCAAAGTGCACGATTCTACCAACAATTCTTCCTTAACCGCCCACTACTGGTACTGATCCAGGATCTGTGGTGGAGAACATGACCTGACTTTAATCAATAAGTTCAGGGATATTTTGTTTTCTGTTTTATTCACACAAATGATTCATTTTTTTAAAATTTCATTTATTTAGAAATATTCTAGAAATATAATACAAATACATTTAAACAAAAAAACTTTTTTTTATTATATATGTAATATAAAGATGTATGAAAGCAGCATTAATATCAACATATTTCCCCTCAGGGATCAATAGTTTACTGAATCTGATCAGGTTTATCGATTAAGTTTGATCAACTTCATTTAAATTAAACTAATTTAAATCATCCTGATGACATCATTCCAGACTATAATGATTAAACAAAAACAAATGCATCAGTTATTTCACCACTAGAGGGCAGAATGTTGTACAGTATTAGAAGCTATCAAGTTATCATGAACCTATGATGTTTCAGACTCTACAATCCCTGTCATCGTTGGTCTCGTCCACAACAACAGAACAACTGCAGCTCTTCACCAGAAATGGCCGTAGCTTCACAGACACATAAACGTTACGTGGGAACTGGTCTGCTCAGTATTTTGGTAGTTTAGACGTGTTTCAGGTGGACACTTCAACATGTTGTTTAGCTCAGGACCAGGAGGGGTGCTGGGGTGCACCAAATGAACGGTCCCCTTTAACATTTCCCTTTACCTCACGATGACAGCGTTTCATTCACATTATGTCACTTTCTGCATTTAACAGTGGATTTTATTTTTATTGGTAGATTCTGTCATTCTGTCTATGATTCTATTAACACAGATATTATAGGACCATAATTAGCCAATCATGAGCTCATTACAAGTTGTTCATTAATCCTGTAAGAACAAAGTCAAACCTCAAAGTCAAACTGTTTCCACTGAAGACCTTCATTTACAAATCAATGGGAATTTAAATTATTCAGCCACAAAATCTAAATATTTTCCTCCACATCATGTGATCTCTGAACAAACTGATCATTTTAGTCAATTTCAAAGTGATGACACTGCAAAGGATGGATGAATATTTCTAGATCCTTCACGTTCATTTTGTCTCTTCCATCCTTCAGGTGGAGCTGATTCTATGCTGATGGTGAATGGAAGATTGTGGAACCACTCAGCCGTGACAGCAAACATGGACTCCTCAGAAAAGGTGAGATATGAGTGGATTAAAGTCTTTCAACAAACGTGGAACAAAACCAGTGAATTTGATCAGAGACAAGTGCTAATGTCCATCCTGCCACTGAGCTGTGGAGGCAGTGATGCTTTGGTCAATGTTCTGCTGGTAAACCTTGGTTCCTGACGTCCATGTGGATGTTCTATTGAAGTTGATCTCCTACTGAAACCTAATGCTATGTCTGATCCATCTTTAACAGCCACTGTTCTTTCTAGGAACACATTTAGAAACAAATGTTTGTTTGGTTCCTTCTCTGTGTTTAATCTCTAACTGTTCTACAGGACTCTGGAAGCCAGAACAAAGTGACACCTCAACGCTCTCAGGACCATGAAGCTCAGCCACAACAAAGAAACAAATCTAAGAGAAAAACTTCAGAGCAAAGAGTTCAACAGCAGAGCCAAGCTGGAGTTAAAGCTAAACATACATGTGACCAGTGTGGAAAGGCCTTTACCAGGAAATCACACCTCACTGTACATCAAAGAATCCATTCTGGAGAAAAACTCTTCATCTGTGACGAGTGTGGAAAAGCTTTTGCACAGAAAGTGAACCTGAAGACCCATCAGCTTGTTCACAGTAGAGAGAAACCTCACACGTGTGATGAATGTGGAAAGACTTTTAGTCTATCTGTAAACCTCAGTCGACATGTCCTCATTCATCGTGGAATCAAAGCTCACAGATGTGAACAGTGTGGAAAGACTTTTACACAAAGATCAAATTTAACGCTGCACATGCAGACTCACTCCAGAACAGAGTTGTATCACTGTGACCACTGTGGGAAAATATATAAACAGAAACAAACCCTCACTGATCACCTGAGATCTCACACTGGACATGAAGTGTGTCCCTGTGACCAGTGTGACAAAGTTTTTACAACATATCAACAGTTAAAATCTCACCAAACCAGCCACTCATCAGAAAGACCTCATAAATGTGACACATGTGGAAAATCTTACAAGTGGAAATCTGACCTTAATCACCACCAACGAGTTCATGAGAAGAATGTTTTCAGATGTGATGAGTGTGGGAAGACCTTCAGCACTTCATCTGTTCTCCACTCACATCTCTGTGTGGATGGAGACATGGAGCAGGAATCATCTTCAGATCCCAGCGACACACGGATGGTGACGACACCTTCTGGTTCCAGTGTGGGACTGAAGAACCCAGAGATCAGGCTGCACAGGATTCCAACATAAACCTGCTGTCAGCTGGAAAATGGACACCAACAGTTCAGGAAGTTGTTATTGTTGAATAGTGTTTAGTTGTCTTTTTGTATTGTGTCCATAGTTTAATGTTTATGTTGTTGCTGCCTGTTGGTATGTTAGACTGTTTATTGTTCCAAAGTTTATTGTTCAGTGTTTTAAATAAATAAATGTGACACATTGATTCCATTGCTCATTGTTTTTTTACACTATGATTTTCTTCCTTTGAATCATCACTGAAAGTGTACAAATATCAGGCAATTTAAAATGTGTATTTAATCAAAATCATAAAAATGAGACAATACATTTATTAACAGCAGCAATGTTCTGATAACAGGATGCTGAAAATGTATTATTTGCTACTGTAATATAGGAAAAGGGGTGGGACTAATAAGTTATACTTCCACCCACTCCCTTTCAAACACAAAAAGTGTGTGTATGCAATAATATATGTAATGTTTTTTGTTTTTTTTCTGGAGGGAAGCTATCTGCATCAAATCTTTAGTTTATCGTAATATTGTTTCTTGTATTATTGCTTATTTTTTGTGTTTACTTTGTACAGGAGGAATAGTTCATTCAACTGTAAGTTTTAAGAATTAAAAGGCATTTACAGGAAGAGAGAGAGTGATTTTAGTCTTAGATTATCACAAAGGTCAGAGGTCATGATAACCACAAAGAACACAAACATCTTTTAGAAAGAAAAACACAGTAAAAAGGTTTTTCTAATAGATTGTAAACAGTTCTTAGAATGTTCTGTAAGAAGATGATTTGACGATTAGAAGAAGAAGAATTCTCTTCAGAATCCACCAACATGTAGGAAAAGCTTGTCCATCAGGAAGAACAGTTTCACTGTGTTGACCAGCGTTCCTGGTTTACTCCTTCAAAGTAACTAAATACTCTTGTTCTGTTGAGCAGCTACACTGTGTTGCCTTGTTAAAACAACTACAAGCTTTTATATACTATTATCATTCAACATGTTTAGCAATGACTTTAACCTAATAATATAAACATTTACATTTTTACCAGAAACACAATATTTATTACTGAGTGAAATGTACTGGAGCAATAACTTAAACCAGACTCTTATTTTGTAGTAACCACAAACACATTACGATCAGCAATGCCATCTTGGCCTCCACGTAACACAGATTAAAAGTACCTGCTTCTTAACAAAAACATTCTTTAACTACCTTTCATTTATGTTTTAGCTTGTCTTTTAGTGTTAAACCACATTCTTACACATGTTGACATGTTTTCAAGCTTCACAAACCTGTGTAAACAGGAGAAAAGATGAGGAATACGACAGTGCGTCTGTTCAGTACAGCATGACTCAGCAAACTGAGGAAACAACGAGTTCACTAACAAAGAGAGTTCATGAAAGAAACACGGCACCACACTGCCTCCTACTGGTAAAACTGAGATATGCAGTTTGTTTTAAATTGAAGCTTTGTGTCCTTTAACACAGTCATTAACCAACTGAAATGACTCATATTATAGAGAGTTAAATAACTATTAAAATAAAACATTAGCCAAATACAAACATAAAATGTAACAACACCTTTGTGTGTGGAGCCAGAAAATCCCAGGTTCAGTAAAGGCAGCACAGGTACAGGTGGTTAATTGCTCAGCCCCTCCTCTCTGTGTGACCTGACTGACCCTGGATTACCACTGAATGTATCTGCACTGCTCCACTGCGTGACTTCAGTGCAATCTGCAGTCCACAAATCACCACCGCCTCCGTTTGCTGCTCAATACATGTGTGATTCAACCATTAATAAATGCAATATTTATATGTGAAATCGTTCGCTAGAGCCCAAACGCACAATTTTATTGTTACATTTTGTGAAAATGTGGTATCAACGGATAAGTTTTATTCCCCTTAGTCTGAATATGTGCTGAGTTTATGGATAGAGTCCAAAATGGGCCTGTTGAAGGTCCTGGAATGTAGTATTTTATTTTGAAAATAATCCAGATATTTTATTCTGTGTCGAGAAACAATTTGCAGAAAAGGCTTTGGAATCTAATGGAAAAGTGGCAGAAATGGGAGTAATTTAGCAAAAATGCATTAAGAGGAAAGAAAAAGTGATTCAAATATGGCAAGTTTGGTGTAGTTGGAGAAAGTGGTAAAAATAAGTAAAAATAGTTAATGTTAAATTACCTACCCTGTGTGTTAATAAATGTATTTATCTATAACCTTCTACTGATTTTAGGATTCTCATTCATGTGTGTGACTGTGTGCCGTACCGACAGCTTCCACCCTGAGTCGGTGCAACAGTCTGGCCTCAGCAATGGTTTCAAAGTTGGGCCCGCCCACCATGGCGTACACACCCTCCTGCAGAAGACTTGCCACACCCAGTTGTTTGGAAATCTCCATCGCTAAGGAGCGCAGACCTTTGTCGTAGCATCCGGACATGGCTGGGAAGTGAGGACCAAACCTGTGAAGGACAAACAACAAAGTTCTGCTGTGACAGACGTGTGACAAGGTGAGATTTTGTAAGATTTGACAACATTTTACAAACAAATGATCAAATAGTCGTATTAAATCTTACTTGTCATGGTTTGGTCCACACAGTGGGTTAAGACCAACCAATCTGGGGAAGTTGATGTGGTCTTTAATGATCATGATGTCACTGGCCTGCAGATCGTCAGCCAATGAACCGGCAGCATTTGTCACCATTAAAGTGTGTGTGTGTGAGTGTGTGTGTGTGTGAGTGTGTAAAGCTGACTCATGACTGTAACCAATCAGGAAGCAGCTGTAATTCTATGTTTCATCAGCGACACGTTGAAATATCTCAAACATGGCGACTGATAGAATATTACATTATTTTTATTTCCTGAATTTACCGAGTTGGAGCTCCGCCCCTCAGGTGTCGTTCAAGGTCACTTTTTTAAGTAGGAAGTTGGAAAATCCTGAGTAGTTTTGAATGCAGAGACTGATATCTGTGACAACAGAAAACATGTAATTTTTTGTTCTTGTTTGTTTTTGTTTTTCTCTTCATTTAAAATCAGGATCCAGTTTCAAACAGAAATGTCTCACATTATTGTTTTGGGAAAAAATGACACATTTACATGTTATTTTTCGGTGAATGCGACTGAATATTCAGTAAATTTAGCAAATGGACAAATAGGCCAAATTTCAAAAAACTTGTTTAAAATCTAATAATCATGAAATATCTGCATGACATGGACTAAACCATGTTTGGGATCATATCACATTTCTGTGTATGTTTTCCTGTAAAACAAATATGTGAGTGTTTAGTGAGTTTAGCTAACAGACGTTAGTAAACGTAAAGTTACAGAAACAGAGGAACACTTGGTACGACCCAAAGAAAACAGAACAAATGAAAAGAAATAGAAGGAATGGAACGTTCCGTTCTTCTATTGAAATTGTGACATTACAGTTTTTTTTATTGCTAACAAGCATTGGTTGAAACTGAAGTCACATGTTCCAAACTCTAAACACAGCCTGTATATCCATCAGTCATCTCAGCTCAACAGTTAATGTCATCCACTAAAGTGTTTCTCACCAACAAAACACTTGATACACGTCTCAAAAGAAGCTCATTCAACCACAACACTAACAAATAAACACACTTTAGAAACACACATTGTCATTGTGAGCACACTGAACTACTAAATACTAACAACAAAGAGCTTTACATCAAATACATCTGATCTTTACACTTTACATGATTTTTGTTTGTTAAATCATTATTTTATTACTAAATAACATCTTTACACTTTGATGGTTCTAAATTATTATGTATGCTGTAATATATTACAACAAGACTGAATCAGATGTGCAGTCATTTACAGTAAGAACATTTGTGCTTTGTACTTTAGGGCCTTACAAAAATATAAAATTACTATAAACATAAAAATTAGCTTTTGAAAAATGTGCTGTAAAAGTTTAGTGTTTAGCAGGTGGTGAACTAATTACTGTATAGCCTCTGCTAACGAGCTTAGCCTCTGCTAACTAGCTTAGTTTCTGCTAAATAGCTTAGTTTCTGCTAACTAGCTTAGCCTCTGCTAACTAGCTTAGTCTCTGCTAACAAGCTTAGCCTCTGCTAACTAGCTCAGTTTCTGCTAAATAGCTTAGTTTCTGCTAACTAGCTTAGCCTCTGCTAACTAGCTTAGTTTCTGCTAAATAGCTGAGTTTCTGCTAACTAGCATAGCCTCTGTTAAATAACTTAGACTCTGCTAACTAGCTTAATCTCTGTTAACTAGCTTAGTCTGCTAACTCGGTCAAGCTCTGCTAACTACCTTAGTTTCTGCTAGCTATCTTTGCATCTGTTAACTAGCTTAATCTCTGCTAACTAGCTTAGCCTCTGCTAAATAGCTTAGCCTCTGCTAACTAGTTTAGTATCTGCTAACTAGCTTAGCATCTGCTAACTAGCTTAGCTTCTACTAAATAGCTTAGACTCTGCTAACTAGCTTAATCTCTGCTAACTAGCTTAGTCTCTGCTAACTAGTTTAAGCTCTGCTAACTAGCTTAGTTTCTGATAACTATCTTAGCCTCTGTTAACTAACTTAATCTCTGTTAATTAGCTTAGCCTCTGCTAAATAGCTTAGCCTCTGCTAAATAGCTTAGGCTCTGCTAACTACCTAAGTTTCTGCTAACTAGCGTAATCTCTGCTAACTAGCTTAGCCTCTGCTAACTAGCTTAGCCTCTGCTAACTATCTTAGCTTAAGCTAAGTAGTTTAGTCTCTGCTAACTAGCTTAATCTCAGCTAACTAGCTTAATTTCTGCTAACTAGCTTAGTTTTTGCTAACTAGCTTAGCCTTTGCTAACTAGCTTAATTTCTGCTAAATAGTTTAGCCTCCGCTAACTAGCTTAATCTCTGGTGAATAGCTTTGCCTCTGCTAACTAGCTTAGCTTCTGTTAACTAGCTTAGTCTCTGCTAACTAGTTTAGCTTCTGCTAATTAGCTTTGCCTCTGCCAACTAGCTTAGCTTCTGTTAACTAGCTTAACCTCTGGTAAATAGCTTAGCCTCTGCTAACTAGCTTAGTTTCTGCTAAATAGCTTAGCCTCTGCTAACTAGCTTAATCTATGTTAACTAGCTTAGTCTCTGCTAACTAGCCTAAACTCTGCTAACTAGCTTAGTTTCTGCTAACTATCTTAGCCTCCGCTAACTATCTTAATCTCTGCTAACTAGTTTAGCCTCTGCTAACTAGCTTAGCTTCTGCTAACTAGCTTAATCTCTGCTAACTAGCTTAGTCTCTGCTAGCTAGTTTTGTTTCTGCTAACTAGCATAGTCTCTGCTAATTAGCTTAGTTTCTGCTAACTAGCATAGTCTCTGCTAACTAGCTTAGCCCCTGTAATTAGGTTAATTTCTGCTAACTAGCTTAATCTCTGCTAACTAGCTCAGCCTCTGCTAACTAGCTTAGTTTCTGCTAACTAGCTTAGTCTCTGCCAACTAGCTTAGCCGAGACTGCTAACTCTAAATGCATAGGCAGGCTAGAGGACTCTCAGAACACCATTATAATGCTGTTGACTAATCACCCTCATAGTGCTGTAAAATACCAGTCATCCTTGTGGAGGCACTGGTATGGGTGTCTTTTAGAAATAGGTGATATCTGTGATTGTTCTGATATTTTTATACTGTTTTTAATCCTAGTTTTATGTATTTGTTCATGTTTTTTATGGACTCCTATGTCTGCTAATAAAGATGATGATGAAACACAAAGGGTTGAAATTGTACGTATCCAGTTATATAAACAACTATGAAGGTAAGTTAACAGTTGACCAAAGCGACTCTGATACATGCTAGGTTAGTGTGTGATGTATTATCCTAACCCTAATGTTAATCTCAGTCTGAAACAAGGAGGCAGGAGAGGTCACAGTCAGGGCTGAGTGCTACAGGTCCATGAGGAAAAGCCAGAAGCTTCACTGTGTGAGTGGAAGAGAAAGTCATCCTACAGGTTCACTTAATGCTAACAAACACGTTTCTGTTGTCAAATCAACTTTCTGTGACTCATGTCATTGCTGCTAATAACAGATAAAGACTATCATTCAATCATTGTATCATTTTTTTATTTATTAGCATTTAGTTTCCTCACAGGAAGTTTTATGAAAAAAATATTAATATTTATAAAAAACAAAATAAAAAAAATCAATGTGGAAAACACGGAATTTGGGAAAAAATAAAACGAAGATTTTATAAGTCCCTAATTATTGCAATATATAACTACATAAAAATAATTATTTTTTAATTTACTACTTTGTATGCACTCATTTCATAATACAGAGGAAAACTCTATACTTAATTTTATTTTTTATATATTTTGTTAATAAATATTTCATGAGTAACATAGTTGTCTTTGTCACATTTTATTTGACATTAATAATTAATTATGCACAGTGATAAATATTGTACATGATATGAGTGATAACACGTGTTATACAATAGATGTAACTTAATATTTTTACATGTCCTTTGGTGTACCATGGGTACATATAGTTAGTGAACCACTGTCCTAAGGTACCGAGGTTTTATATTTAGAAATAATGTAAAATTAATGGTTCTCACAAAAACTAGATTGTGTTCTGGGTTGTTATCATTTCAATTAAACATTTATTTTGTATTTTTCTATGAAATAAGTAAAGTGAGATTACACATATATATTTTACATGATTAACTATAAATAAATAGTTTTTATTAGACTTTTTCCTGTTTTACTTTGTACAGTTTAGAAGTTTACTAACATAATGTCACTAATTTAATGTTGTCTTTCTATTATTACACTTACAGCCAATACATGTTGTTCTCTAACTAACATGTGCTATTGTTAACAGATTGTGCTCAGGGATTCAAACCAGTGAAGATTCAGAGATACCAGTACACCTTAGTGGCAGGTACAGCCTTGTGCAGCCACGTGGCAGCTCTACCGTACCAGACGGCCCACTACTCCCAGCTGAGGAAAACATCTGTTCTCCCAGTGTTCAGCTGTACAGAGACTGAACAGAAGTGGTACAAAGCAGTTACCATGGTAACCAACCTTTTAATGACACTTTATGTATAGAAACATCTTAGGTGACATCACACCAAACTGAGAACATCACACTAGAGCAGAGTTCCAGTGCTGAGTGGCACCAACTAATGAGGTGCTGCATTACCCCCACCATATTCAGAGAGGTCTGTCACACCAGGGAGGAAAGCTCTGCTGAAAACCTCACCAAAAGGCTTCTGAGACCATCCAGTCAGACTGCTGACATGTGGTGGGGGCTTGACCTGGAGCCTATAGCAGTAGAGGAGTACTGTGGGGTAAGGGAGGTCAATCATGTATGTAATGTTTTACCAACACGTATAAATAAATAATTCAGATCAAAGTATTATGGTGTTCTGTACAGTTTAAGTCATTAGTTTTAAAAGTGAATTGACAGGAACTAAAAAATCATTGACCAAACAAAAGCAGAACACGACTTAAATTAACACAACAAACATTTTAATAAGGTAGCATTCAAAGGCTTGAACTGTATGTAAACATATTTCATATAATTATAAACACTGATAAGATGTAGGAAAAAAGGGGTTGTGAAAGTTTTAAAAGGAATTTAAATTTATTGAAGTACAAAAAAACTGGTTTAATGCACACTTTAATCTGAACAACTCTTTATATTCACCAAGCTTTGGGTCCGACGACTTTCATCAGGTCATTGTAAATAACATACACAGAGGGCACTAGGGCGCTGCCCGCTCCCCATCTTTTTTTTTTAAATCATTTTTTTTTTGAATACGCAATTAATTATTATGAGCACAATGTGTCTTTAAATTTGCCATCTCATGTCAAATACAAGATATAAATGATAATTTTCAGGGGAAATGGTTTCCTCAGTGCAGCAGCTTCCTGCTAATGGCTGCCTGGAGACGATCAGAGCTGTATAGAGAGAGGTGTGTCCTAATAGTCCCTCCTATCTCCTTTCCTATCCACTTTTCCTTAACCCTCATAGATGACATCACAGGGTTAAGGAAAGGTGTTAGGAGAGGAGTTAGGAAAAGGCCATCACGTTTGTTCTGACAATCACACACTTCCACTAGGTGACGTAATAATCTGACGGTGGTGAAGGTTAGTGACGTCTGTCGTGGTGAAAAAACTGCACATTTCCTAAAATGGACTAAAAGCTAATTTCTAACACTTTCCACTGATATAATGTCATAAATCACAGGTATGAATGTAAATCAAAGGAAAAGAGGTTACCATGGCTACGAGGAACTAAAGGTAAACTAAAAAACGTCACATTGAGAATAGTTGATCACACTCACCTTCTACTCACTAATATGAATTATGTTGAATAAAATGTGGATAAAAATTTCTCTGATCATTTTTCTAGAACCACAGAGTGTCTGTTTTATGTCCGTTATAATCTGATATGTCTACATATAATAATATATGGGTTTTAGATTATTTATTTAAAGTTGTTCATATTATTGCATTGATAACCTACATGATCTATGTTACTTTTCTGTCATCGTGAGTTTCCGTAAAAGCCCTGGTGTGTGTTTCTTTTTTCCTGAGCTTAAAGAGAACTTGGACGCTCTTTATCATGGCCACGACTTAAACACTTCCAGGGGTGAAGGAACAGTGGATAGGAAAGGAGATAGGAGGAAACATTAGGACACAACCAGAGAGTAGCAACAACTCGTTCACTCCAATGGTTGTTTTATTTACAGCAATGGCGGCTCATTGAGCTTCACATTTAGTCCCTGAAGTGATCAGTTTATCATTGTAGCACATTGAAGCTACAGTAGATTAGACAGTCTGTGATGCACTTTAGAACTTTTGAGATTGAAATCACACAGAAGTTTAAAATAGACCAACAATGTTGAAATTAAATTATACTAAACTTAATGAAGAACTATACTTAATACTATAAGTATTATAGGTTACTACTGTATTATACACGTTATTATACTAATCATGTAATATTGTTAGAGTGTAAGTGACCTACTGTAGGAGCACAGGGAGCAGTGATGTCACAGGACTGGTTTCATATGATGCAGCATCAACAGACCATGATGAGTCATGTAAACATGACATGGTGTGTTTCAAATGTGTATTATACTGTGATATTACATTAGATATCATACTGAAGGTTTTATATGAATTATATTAGTAATCACACCTATTCTATGTAATAATTTCACACTACTACTGTTGTGATGCTGCATGGTGAGGACCAATGATGCTGCACAGTGAGGACCAATGATGCTGCATGGTGAGGACCAATGCTGCTGCACGGTGAGGACCAATGATGCTGCAGGTCAGGATGGCTGGAGAATGTTCTGTTAGGCTGCTGAGTAGTGATGCTGGGTGTGTGCATCAGTGCATAGTAAAAATATAATGTCTATATTTATGTATAAACATAATAAATATATTTTCAATGTGTCCGGTCTGGATGTGATGTTTTTTAATCACCACTTTTTTTTAAGAAAATTAAAAAAAAACTCAAAGCAATACATACTGTATACAATACATATTAACACATTTTTATACAATGTTTTAGTTAATAAAATGTTACATTAGGGAAAAAAAACTATTTATGGAACTACATAAACATATATTGTATATACACATACATATGATGGTGTACTGTATAAATATTGTCAATCAATGCAGTTATTGACGACAAATTACCAAAAATCCCAGATATGTCAATGGATTCAAATTGCCCACCACTAACTTCTGGAAAAAACTGAGTTTACATGAATCATGTGATGGTCAAGCATTTTAGACTCAAACACGCTGTAATTCAGTCTTTAGATCAATGTGTCCAACTTGTGATACAGTAAAATCAACACCACTGTGAACATTTGAACACACTGTCAGACTCAGATCCACCTTTTTCACTCAATGATGTTCTGATGAACTTACTGCAGCACTGCCAACAGTAGTTGTTGATGTAACTCACTTTCCTTTACACAGGAGATCTGATCTTTAGATATTGGTGTATTTTTTATTCAGCCTCTGTTGATCATCATAACTTCATAGCATTTATTCAGACATTCTCAACACAGACACATGGTGATACAGGACTGTGGACCAGAACATGTTATCAGGAGATACAAATGATTTCAGCCTGTCTCACTGTGCCTGATAGAAAATGTATCCCCTCTATAATCCTCAGGTGATGGACTAACATCATCTGCTTTATTCTGTACACATTTATCATCATTCATAATAAAACTTGTGAATTAGGAATAGTTTCACTTTTGTAAAGAAGAAGAACATGAGACAGATGTGACCTCATGCTTTGCGTTCTCAGATGGCGCCACTTTTAGGCGTCCGGAAAGAAGATATGTCGTGTTGACTTCAAAATAGTGTTGGATGAATGTTATAAGATGGGAACAGGTCCTGATAGAAAAAACAGGCTGTGATCAGTGGGAGGGGCCTATAGTGTCACTGTAAAATCTTTCGCCGTCACATTCTAAATGCTGTATCTTTGCTTTTTTTCAATGGATTCACATCAAATTTACATGTATTATTGACAACAAGATGAGCAAAAAGATACATTATAACCCCGCCCAAAACCAAACAGGAAGTCAGTTATCTTGTCTGTCTGTCTCACAGAGGACTCAGAGACACTTCTGTCTATCTCTCTCTCTGTGTGGCTGTCTGTTTTGTGTCTGTCTGTCTGTCTGTCTGTGTATGTGTGTGTCTTTCCAAGTGTCTGTCTGTCTGTCTGTCTGTGTGTGTGTCTGTCTAAGTGTCTGTCGGTCTGTCTGTCTGTGTGTGTGTGTCTGTGTAGCTGTGTGTCTGTCTGTAAGTGTGTCTGTTTGTCTGTGTGTGTGTGTGTGTGTATCTGTCTGTTGGTGTGTCTGTCTGTCTGTGTAGCTGTGTGTGTCTGTCTGTCGGTGTGTCTGTCTGTTTGTCTGTGTGGCTGTGTCTGTCTGTCTGTCTGTCTGTCTGTGCAGCTGTGTGTGTCTGTCGGTGTGTCTGTTTGTCTGTCTGTCTGTGTAGCTGTGTGTGTCTGTGTGTGTCTGTCTGTCTGTCTGTGTAGCTGTGTGTGTGTCTGTCTGTGTAGCTGTGTTTGTCTGTCTGTCCGTCTGTTTGCCTGCCTGTGTGTGTCTGTCTGTCTGTGTGTCTGAATGTCTGTAGGTGTGTGTGTGTGTTTGTCTGCGTGTCTGCCTACCTGTGTGTCTGTCTGTCTGTGTGTCTGTTTGTCTAAGAGTCTGTCTGTCAGTGTGTGTCTGTCTGTCTGTGTGCCTGCCTGTGTGTCTGTCTGTCTGTGTGTCTGACTGTCTGTAGGTGTGTGTGTGTGTTTGTGTTTGTCTGCGTGTCTGTCTGTGTAGCTGTGTGTCTGTCTGTCTGTCTGTTTGTCTGTCAGTGTGTCTGTCTCTTTGTCTTAGTGTCTTAGTGTCTGTCTGTCTGTGTAGCTGTGTCTGTCTGTCTGTCTGTCTGTCTGTCTGTCTGTCTCACAGAGGACTCAGAGACACTGAGGAACCAAACCAAAACCCAAACCCAGGATACAGAGTGTCAGTGAAGGAGGTACAGACGGTGTGGATGAGTGTCAGAGAGTCAGAGGAGACTTTATAGAAGGACAGACGTCCATCAGGACAGTCCACATACACTCCTACTCTACCAGAAGAACTACAGGGACAGGAGGTACGTGTGACTATGTTATTGTGTCTGAAGTAGTAAAAACCACTGTAACAGATCAGACTCCAGGACTGATTATTAAATCCAAACAAACAATCATCACTGTTTCCTTTCCTACTGATTCCTCTGTAACTCACTGCTATATTAACATCTCCATTCCACTCCACCTCCCAGTAACAGCGACCAGTCAGACCAGTACTACACAGAACCTGACAGCAGTGATCAAATCTGTCCTGATGATGAGGATAAAGCTCCTCCTCCTTCATACGTGTCACCATCCTGTTGTTGTCAGACAGTCTGAGGTTTCTGTGGATGGAGTTTGTGTCGAGGTGAATGTGACAGAAATCTGATGAGACACAAAGAAACAACAGTTGATCATGTGATGCTTCATTGTCTCTGTATCACTGACATGTTCATTCACTCAGAGCTTCATGAGGACACTTTGAATGAACACACACACACACTTACACTTCCTCACACCAGCTTTGATCCTCTGCTCTCCTCCATGGTCTGCCCTGCAGGAGCAAACACAGGCAGTGATTTACACACCTAAAGAGTCCAAAGTGCTGCTCAGAAACCTGATGCCATCTCCATCAAGCTCTCCATGTTTCTACTGGTTTGTCTTCAACAGCTTCACCTTCTTCATCTCCTTCAAAGTGTTCCTCTCTTCATCCTCACTGATTGGTTCCACCTCCTCTGATCTTAACTATACACTATTATATATATGTATATTTACACTATTTGGTCCTTTGCAGTTTAAATAAGTTTGGTAGTCGTACATATTTTTATTCTTTTTAGTTTTTGAATGTGGATAATATCACACACTAAATCATAATTCTCCCTTTAGAAATACATTTGTCTCATGAATTCTAATACATTACAATGATAAATAAATGAATAAACAAACCTATTGATTGACTGTATATAGTGATTATTTTGAAAACATAATAAAAAGGAAAATTAAACATAAGACATCAATACATATTCACAGGAGTATAATTTACTAACCTCTCAACACTTCTCTTTAATAAATAATAACAATAATCTTGATAAAATATATTTATGACTTTGTATCTAAAACTTCAACATTCACATAAATGTACATATATACATACACTAACACATATAATTACACACCCATATATAAATGATAAATAGAGATTGATAAAATACATATACACCCATACATATATATCTACACATAAACACACACATGAAAAAAATTAAAGAAAAAGAAACATAGATTTGAACATTAGCTGAACAACTTTATACAAATAATTAACACTAGAAATAATAATTATAAAATACTTTAGTTTAAATATATTTTTTACTACTTTAACTTTTACAACTAGAATAGGCTAAAAATGAATTAAATGAATAAATGAAGACTGACACACAAATAAATATAAAAATGAATGAATTAAATAAAGAAATAAGTAAACAAATACTTAAATAAGTCAATAAATAAATAAATAAGTTGATCTCCAAAGGCACCAAATATGACAACACAAAATACTTTTGTTATAATGACAATTTACCAAAAACCTCTTGGGTAATAAAATAAAATAAAATAAAAAATCAGGACAACTTTGTTTTTTGAAAAAAGCCAAACACACATTATAAAAACTTATAGACTCAAAATGGCTCCATCCAGATAGTTTTGATTATGTTAAACTCAGAAGAAAGAACAAACTGTTTCCTACAAAAACATGACATCAAAATAAATAAAATCAGGAAATAACACAAGCACCAAAACATCAGCCTATTGCAAAACAGAAATATAACAATAATATTATCAATATAAATATGAAATAAGAATAATGATAAATAATCTAAATGAGACTGATCTGGACATGTCATCTACCAGTGGCTGTTAGTGATTGGTAGATGACCGTTGCTATGGATACTATGGACAAATACAGAATGAACTCTGAGGAAACACTCTGAAAAAACTCTGCTGCTAAACTAAAGTGTTCTAATCATTCCCTCCTGATAAAACAAGTAAAGACTGAAGGACACGTCACAGAAAACAATAATGCTGCTGCTGCTGCTAAAGCTGCTGCTGCTGCTAAATAATGAACTCTGAATAAATGGAGACTTTGAACCACTAGGAATGAACTTTGACCCTGAACATTGAACATTAATATTACATAGAAGCTTAGTGGTGGTGGTGTCTGCTGGTCTCTTAATGGTTTTTTGGTGTATGTTAACATGAAACACATCAGTTTAGAAATCATTAAATCAAAACTATATGTTCAATCCCATAAGGTTTTATAGATAACGCTAATAATTCTGTAATTTGTCTCATGTTTAATTAAAAAGCTAATACTTTAATGAAATAACATCAAATACTAATTATTGAACAAACTAAAAAATTTAAATTGTAATATCAAATTAGGAAAATAAACTAAAATACATTTTGGTTGAGAAACTATTTAATAAAAGTTCAGCCTTTGTTTCAAAGTTAGATTTGAAATGTTTCACATAAAAACATCTCCTCCATAAACCAGTAATTATTTTATTTTTAAACCTAAAATATATAAAGACTAAGAAAAAAATAGGATCCACAACAATATTTATGTTTTAGTTTGATTTTGAATATTTCATTTAAAATCACTAATGTCCTAAAAAGTCACAACTTTCACATTATTATATTATTTAATAATAATAAACATAGAAACAAAACACACATCAAACAAATGTTTTTCTGATCTTAAATCAGAAATGTCCAAATCAACATATATTAAATTAAAAGAGCTTTAATAGATAAACCAGAAATGAATTTCTCCTCTTCTTGACATGAATGAAATGAATGATTATGAAACTATATCTTGTGTGAACTGCAGTGAACTGGTAGAAAGAACATTAGATAACACACAACACAACTTGTTCACAACTGATACAGAAAGAATATAAAAATAACATTGTTTGACCTAGAAAATAAACACTTACACAACAGAAAAATTACAACATATAAACATTGATTAAATAATATATTATGGAAACAAGAAACACACGCACGCACGCACGCACGCACGCACGCACGCACGCACGCACGCACGCACGCACGCACGCACGCACGCACGCACGCACGCACGCACGCACGCACGCACGCACGCACGCACGCTCACACACACACACACACACACACACACACACACACACACACACACACACACAAACACACACACACACACACACACACACACGTATGTGTGGGTGAATGAATAAGGATGATGTCATGCTGTATGTATGGGAGAAACGTGTTGTGAGTGTGAGTGTGCTAGTGGGCGTGTCATAGAGTGATTGATTGATGGATGATGACACTTTATGTATAACTGAGAGAAACGTGTTGTGAATGAAAAATGTACCAGGGCGTGTCTTTGAGTGAGTGATCATGTGATAGAAGGATAGCTGTTTGCACACATATATACATACACACATACAGTACATACACAATGTAACACTCCCCAACACTTTACAGTTGTAGCTTGAATAAAAGTCATATTTTAGTTAAAAGGTAAATGAACAAATGATCTTAATAACAGACATGGATAACATTATTTCATATATTGAGGAATCATATACACTGTATAGACCCTGGCCCAGAATGCAGAACAGTGGCTGATCACCTGAGGTTATAAAAACAACCTCACCACCTAAAACGTCTAATCAAAGGTGGGGGGGCTGAACTGTACATGGTACGTGGTCTATAGATTTAACTAGGACTCTTTAGAGAGATAATAAAGACATAAATACAATCAAAAATCTGTTCTCTTGTAATCTATATAAATATTAGTAAAGGCATAAATTAACATAACACCTGGTTACATTTCTGTTTTGTTCTAATTACTGTTTTATTCTAATGATTTGATTTACTTTTCAGTTCTTTGGGTTATTTTCTTACTTTTTTACTCACTTCTTTAATAATCTCTGTTAGTTTGAATATTATGTTACAACTGTGTAGAATATTGTCATTATCCTCTCTTTATGTTCTAAAAATCTCACAACTAAAACCCTTATGTATATTTATACCCTCAGATAGATAAATAAATATTTAGACATGGATAAAATTAGATAGAAATTGTAACTTGAAATATTTAAAAAATCATAATCAACCTTTGAAATGTATATAAATGTAGTTTTTTTGTTCACAGGATACAGACATCACCAGCTGAGAACAGAAACCATTGGATAAGTATTTGATTTAGTCTATTTTTAATTATGATTTATTTATTTTTAATAAATATAATATGTTACAAGAGAGGGCAATGATAAAATACTTTATATATAAATGAAAATAATCTGAAACAAACCACCTGCTCAGTTAGGAAATAGAACAGCTGATATAATAACACTAATTAACTAATATGGATTCATATAATTGTAATTTAAATGAGTAACCGATATCACTGTGCTTCAATAGATGTTTATTTAACAAACGTTTCTATATTATATTGATAGATTATTTCTGCACAGTTTATATTAGAGGGTGATCACGTGTTTTTTTTTGTTTGTTCTTCAAAAGCTTCCATATAAATTTGATAAAGATTGATATTAATTTCTGAAAGTCATTTCCTGACTGGTCGCTGTGGGCAGGCAGGACCGTGAATGTATTTTTCCTCACTAAGAAATAAGAATCAATCAATCAATCAGTTAAGGTTCCTGCTGTGGGTTTTCACATTCACATGGAAAGAGAAGTGATATTAAAATAAAATACACACACACTACATAGCAATCATAGACTCACCTCACTATGTGGTTGTATGTAATAAAGAAATTATAAAATCTGTATTGAATAAATCTTAAAACACCTTTTGTAATCATGTGATGTTTTATAAGATTGATTTTGATGATCATGTATTCAGTTATTGTTTATACAGATAAATATAAGTGGCTAATTTCAAGTTTACTATGTTATCAATTTATT
>NW_021145040.1:0-96470 GCF_900634775.1 Gouania willdenowi | reverse complement strand
TCATCATTCCATTATGTTACATGTACCGTAATATGCAATATTACCTTAAGTTGTTTAGATTTAAACTGACTTGTAGAATACCTCTACTCTATTTTCTTCATCAGCACTTTAAACACACAGTTTTTATTTATAATTGTAGTTTTAAATTGTGAATGTCTTTTAAATCCTCTTTTTGTGTATTTCTATAAACATAACTTTGTTTGACTGGTGCTCAGGGAGTATGGAGGACCAAACCTGCCTAACATATAAATAAATAAATGTATTAATAAATATTGGAATAAATAAATAAAAGAGTGAATATATAAATAAAGAGATAATTAAATGCATAAATAAATCAATAAAAACTGGTAAATATCAGTGGGTGACTTGGGGTGTGTTCATGTGGATGGTGGCAGAGGGAAAGAAGCTGTTTTTGTGTCTGGAGGTTCTGGTCCTGATGGACCGAAACCTCCTACCAGAAGGGAGAGATTGAAACAGTTTATGACCGGGGTGGGAGGGGTCGGCCACAATCTTTCCTGCACGCCTCAAAATCCTGGAGGCGTACAGGTCCTGGAGGGAGGGCAGATTGCAGCCGATGACCTTCTCTGCAGAGTGGATGATACGCTGCAGTCTGGCCTTGTCCTTGGCCGTAGCTGCAGCGTACCAAATGGTGATGGAGGAGCAGAGGATGGACTGGATGATGGAGCTGTAGAAGTTCACCATCATCTTTGTTGGCAGACTGAACTTCTTCAGCTGCCGCAGAAAGTACATCCTCTGCTGAGCTTTTTTGATAAGGGAGCTGATGTTCAGCTCCCACTTGAGGTCCTGAGTGATGATGGTCCCCAGGAAGCAGAAGTACTCTACAGAGCTCACTGTAGAGTCTCCCAGGGTGAGGGGGGTGAGGGGGGCTGGGTTCTTCCTGAAGTCTGCTATCATCTCCACTGTCTTTAAAGCATTGAGCTCCAGGTTGTTCTGGCTGCACCAGGACACCAGCCGGTCTGTCTCCCACCTGTAGTCAGACTCGTCTCCATCAGCGATGAGACCGATGATGGTCGTGTCGTCTGCAAACTTCAGGAGTTTGACCGACTGGTGAGAGGAGGTGCAGCTGTTGGTGTACAGGGAGAAGAGCAGAGGAGAAAGAACACAGCCCTGAGGAGATCCAGTGCTGATGGGCGACTGTGGCTCAGGTGGTAGTGGGTCGTCTTCTGATCGAGAGATTGGGGGTTCGATCCCAGTACCTGACTATGTGTCGAAGTGTCCTTGGGCAAGACACTGAACCCTAAGTTGCTCCCAGTGGTCGACTAGCACCTTGCATGGCAGTCCTGTCCCACTGGTGTGTGAATGTGAGAGTGATTGGGTGAATGAGCTGATGTGTAAAGCGCTTTGAGACTGCTTTAGTGTGGGGATAAAGCGCTATATAAAATCAAGTCCATTTACCATTTACCATTTTGGTCCGGGGAGCAGAGATGGTTTTTCCCAGCTTCACGTGCTGCTTCCTGTCAGACAGGAAGTCTGTGATCCACCTGCAGGTGGAGTCTGGCACGTTCAGCTGGGAAAGCTTGTCCTGAAGGAGAGCTGGGATTATTGTATTAAAAGCAGAGCTGAAGTCCACAAACAGGATCCTGGCGTAGGAGCCTGGGGAGTCCAGGTGCTGGAGGATGAAGTGGAGAGCCAGGTTTACAGCATCGTCTACGGACCTGTTGGATCTATAGGCAAACTGCAGGGGGTCCAGGTGGGGGTCGGTGATGTCCTTGATGTGGGAGAGCATGAGGCGTTCAAAGGACTTCATGACCACAGATGTCAGAGCGATGGGTCTGTAGTCATTAAGTCCTGTGATCCTCAGCTTTTTAGGGACAGGAACGATGGTGGAGGCCTTAAAACAGGCTGGTACGGTGCATGTCTCCAGTGAGGTGTTAAAAATGTCTGTGAACACTGGAGACAGCTGATCAGCACAGTGCTTTAAGGTGGAAGGAGAGACAGAGTCCGGTCCACAAGCCTTAAATCTGACATAAACAAATAAATGTCTTAAATTGATTTATACATTTATTTATTTATTCATGTATTTATTTCTACTTTTATTTATTTGAACATTTATTTTTTTAACTTTTATTTATTTCTATTTTTATTTATGTATACATTAGTTTTTCAACGAGTATTTATTTCAACATTTATTCATTTCCACATTTATTTAATTCCACATTTCTGTGTCTGTATGCTAATGAGGTAGGAGGGACTAACCTCAGTCTCATTCAGGATTGGTCAACTGAGCGATTCAATCAGATCCACTTCCTGTTGCAGCAGATGGGCGTGGCTTAGATGAAGAAGTGAAGATGGCTGATTTCAGAGTTTTAGTGAATGACTTACGAGCTTTAGCTGATGAAGTTGAAAACAATTCACCAAATGACGACCTTCACTTTTATCTGGATAGTTTTATTAACAGCTTAGCTCAGCTAAACTCTGATATGGAATTAGAAGTTGACCCAGCAGTGTTTGATGGTCTGGATCTTCTCAGAGACTGAAGAAACAACCTTCAGATGCCCCTCCTACTTTTTACCCCCCATATGATTGAGGCTCACCTCCATTCAGAGAACACTGCTCTGGACATCACAGAGATGTTCAGTGTGAGTGAGAGAACAATTAGTGTGAGGATGGTACATTATGAGATAAGGTCATTTTAACCTACTTCTGTCAACATCTGTTTTGTAACTCTTGCTTGTTTGAAAGTAGCAACAGTAGAACTATATTTGTGTGTAAATATTACTCATGTTAATGTGTATTAATAGTAGGCTAGGCTAACGTTGCATTGCTATTCCATTTCAATACTTATATTATGAAGCTATAGACTGGTCATATTATATGGCATATGTTCAGGTTCTAATGTCATGTAGACTACACAACAATTAGGCTACATTAAAACAATCTGGTCTGTTTTAACAGCACATCAGCCCTTGTCCTTAATATCAGCTAATGTATAAAGTCATCTAGTATTGTTTTGTCCTTGTTATCTCTAGCATCTGTCCAGGTTAGCAGTAGTTTTAATTTAGAGTTCAGTAAAACTTACTTTGTCAAAACAAGCACAGTTGTAGCTATAGTGTGCTAATATATGTACATGTTTGATCATTAAAAATAGGCTACATTATTATTAGTCTATGAGTTTTTATTACATACAATGGTTAGATCATTTCACAGACAGTTTTCATTTCATGTCTATTGTGACCTTTCTCATTGTTTTGGATAAACAGAGTCCATGATTTATTCACTACATTGTAAGACAATGATTTGGATGAAAGTATAACCTACATTCTGCAGCTCCATCACAACTGTGGATACAAAATGATGGTTGGACACCTGAATACACAAGGCATACACATACAAAGTAAGTATTATTAGTATTTAACCTAAATTGTTCTGGGATTATTCATCAATAAATTGGTATTTGTCCTACTTGCTGATTTATTAAGATTTCAAAAAGAAGCTTCTTTACTGACAGTCATTCTAGATTTTTGGGTATTTGTGAATTTTCTTCCAGGTTTGGGAATGATTAACAGTTTAGATATTCTTTATCTGTGTTTATTGTATACATATTCATACCTTGTCCTTTCTGACTCATACACTAACATTTACAACACAGGTTTATGGTCCTTGATTAATATCTGGTCAGTATGGGGTTTGAACCCATGACCTTGGCGTTATTAACACCACGCTCTGACCAGCTGAGCTAACTGGCCTATGAAGCTGCAAAAATGTGTAAAAATTTGGTTGAGTTAAAACGATCACGGTTCTAAACACCTAGAAATTTGGCAGTAGAAAATTCAGCAGTACTCATCCCTTAGCTTAAAGCTGCAGTATGTTTTTTTTTTTTAATGTTATTTGGTCAAAAGTCCATAATCATCTTTGAGCATATTGTAATCCAAAGTGTTCTGAGTAGACAGTGAATCTCTTCAGCATAACGTGGATGGCTGTTCATCATAGGAATGGGATCCACACAAGGTTCCTGCTGCTTAACAGAAGGTTTTCCTTGCCGCCATGATGAATTCATGTTGGGTGTGGGATACATATGTATGTGTATATACGTATATATGCATATGTGTGTATCCATAAAATGAAGAGTCCGTCCTTAAGACTGCTCTACTGTAAAGTGTCTTGAGATACCATTGGTTATGATTTGGCGCTATACAAATAAAGATTGATTGATTGATTGATTGATTCTCCTTCTCCAGGCTCTGAAAATGAAGTTTATCAATACAGAATGGATGTCAGCCAATCAGAGATCTTTCTACCAACACAGCAATCTTATGAGCTGTTTTAAGCATTACTATTGGCTGCTGGAGCTGCTCATTAAAAGTCAATGTATGTTCTTGATCTGAGAGTAGATAAAGTCCCATGGCTTTAAGGTCTAGATTATCATACAGATTGATAATCTGGTCCATGTGATTATAGAGAAGCTAGGAAACAATAGCAGTAATGATATTTATTAGGATATACTTTTTGCATGTCTTGCAGGAACCTCCTTATATATCTTTACAAGTGTCGTGTTCTGATTCACCAAGCAAGAAGGAAGAGGTGTTGAGCAGAACAAGATACAGCTATAACCAAAATAAAGAGCACTATTTAGTAAAGGACTGACTGTTACATTTATTGATAGACTTTATTTATGGACAATTTATCAACTCAAATATATCTTTTGGTATGAAACATCATATTTGAAATGAGAAAAGGATCTTTGTGGATTCATCACCTTTATGAAGGAACATGTAAAGGTCTGTAATACCAACTCTCACACAAGTCCAAATAGTGACGCTGACACTTTTTATATCAATGGTTCAAAATGGAAGAACAACTGTGTGGTTTATATAGAGACATTGATGAAGCCTTGGAACATTTATTCTATATTTGCCCAGAAACTAAAAGGTTTATGTGTGACTCAATAAAAATGAACAATATTAATACTTTTGAATGATAATCTTTGTAAAATGCCTAGTCAGCTGATTGAGGCTGTGTGTGTCAGACACTTTCTGTATCCACGGACCAATCAGATCATTCATTCATTCATTCTACACTTTCATTATACACTGTGGTGACGCTGACAGCCTCAGCAGGAACATACAGCAGTGGTGCTGCTATACACAAAGTGTGGGGGGCCTTTCTCACCCCTGTCACAGGAGCGTGCACGTAGCCAGGCTGAAATCACCTGGGTTAAGAGAGTGAGTTGATATCTCAGTTCATAGTGCAGCTGCTCTCTGACAGAGAATGTTTGGTTAGGTGAAACCCGCTAACAGAGATAAATCCAGGATATACGTATCCAGCTTTGTAGTACAGGCCCACAGAGCTACACATCTTTAAACTACAGATGATCGCTTCATCTTCATAATAAACATCTTTAGAAGAACAAATGTTTACACAAATAATGTGTAGTAGAAGTGGTGTTTGTGTGACTTTTTCCAACACATGTGACTTTGTGACACAGAATCAGTGTGAACGCGTCCCTGGGGCGTTTGTGTGTAAACTGTGTGTGTGTGTGTGTGTGTGTGTTTTCTCGCCCTGCAGCATCTGTGGCTTTAATCCTGAACTTTAATGCATTTTTAGTTTATTTTAATACACATTTTTCCACTTTCAAGACACTTACAACTCCTTTCCACCACTTTTGCATCTAATGTCACATATGTTGACCAATTATTGTCACTTTTATCCATTATCATCGTATTTCATGATTATTTTTGCCAATTTAACCACATACACCATTTGTCATGCCCATTATATGAAAGTTTAAACTAATTGTTCCAATATTGACACTTTGAAAACACTTTTTCTGTCCGTTTTTGTCCAGTCTAATTTGCAACTTTTAACCAATTTCTGTGGTTTTTAAAATCCCATTTCACAACTTTTTCCACCATTTTTGGCCATTTTTATTTATGATTAAAACAAGGATTTACATCTTAAAGATGACTATATACTATGGCCCAAATAATAGTAAACATCCTGCATAACAGTGAATATTATTCAGATAAATAAATACATGTGTTTATCACATAGAACGATGGACCTTCATTTTGCTGACTTCATAGATGGAGCCCCTAAATGCTCACACACACACACACACACACACACACACACACACACACACGCACGCACGCACACACACACACACACACACACACACACACACACACACACACACACACACACACACACACACACACACACACACACACACACACAGGGTTGGGGAGTAATGGATTACTAGTAACAGCGTTATGTAATCTGGATACAAAAATAATGTAACTATAATCTGTTACAGTACATTTAAAAACATGTAATCAGATTACCAGTATTTTTATTAAAAATGGGGATTACTTAGTGGGATTACTTCTTCAAAGCAAACAGAATATACACCGTGCAACAGATACACAGAGTGCGCACACACATTGTGACACTTCGTAGCACTTCACCATAAACGTGAAACCAATGCTGCCTGCCTAGCTGTTTACCATCATGACTCAGGAGTTTTCACTGCATGAAAATTCCTGAGTCACTGTTTGCTGTGACCACACCAAATAAAACATGGAAAGGTAAATTACAAAGATGAATCCAAAGTTAACTTCTGACACAAACTCTCTACACCATAGACTGTAAACACACATCTCCACTACGCATCCTCAAGTTGCCTTCACTGACTGCCAACGCTGTAGGAATTAGGAACATCTACAACGGACACATCCAACAAACAGCAGAGCTGTTACAATATAAAGCTATTATGGTAACAGCTAACTTATATGATATTGTGCAGTAACATAACAGCTGTATATGTGTTTGTTGTGTCTATCACTGCATGATGCAGAATAACTGCATTTGTTTGTCTAGGAAATAATTTTCAACAAATTGAATTAAAGTCACTTCCTGTACAATACATGAAAGACATGCTGACACAGCAAACATAACTAATAATTAACTATGGAGCATGTTATTACCTAAAACATCTACTTTATGGCACTTTTTTCCTGTAATTTTTTAATTAATTTAAAACCAGAATCAGGAAAACAGAAAAACCAGAAACAGGAAAAAATAAAAACCAAATACAAAAAAAATGGTGTATTTCTGATTGGTTTTAAAATCAAAATAACAATGGTAACACATTATATAATTTTGTTTGTTTGTCTTTTTTACAAAGTGCAGTTGATTCTATATCTATATCATAAAAAATCTATGACTGCAGGTGACAGATAGAACACATTTTTGCGGAGGTACGTCTTTTAAATTAACGCATGCCTCGAGATGCATTCAAAGTCCCTGGGAAACCCAGAAATTTGTTAAATTTCCCCACACAGCCCTGACACCACGTGAAAACAAAAGAGGACATGTCTAAAACTAGACGTATGGTCACCATACATGTCATCATTATTTAATAATGAATGGAAAAAATAAAAATGCAGTGTTATAGTTTGGTCACATGGGGGAGATTTATTAAGTTTTATTGTTATTAATATATAGACTTTTGGTATTGTTTACCATATCTGCATTGATAAAGGAACCTTGGGATGAAATATTAATTAAAACATATTTTCACTCAAACACATCTGTAACCTTTACACACCCAGAAACACAATATATTATTACTGTAAATATCATGTCTGCTATTAAAAACTGTATATTACAATAATTAGCATATTAGCACACAGTTAACTATAATAGAGCTTTTCATCTGTAAACCCTTCTTAGAAACCAATGATCACACAATGTGTTGCCTGTTATCTCACGCTACGAGGTGACTATTGTTGGAATTGTCCCTGTATAAATAAAGTTTCATTGAATTAATCTGTGACCTTTGACAAATAAACAGTGGTTGCAAATATCAAACTACTTATGTGTAACTCTATTGTAGTCCAGTCATCACATTTATAAACTATCTTAGTCATCTAGGATCTGTGCACCCTCAGAAAATCAGCTGCTCACATTATTTTGACCTGAAATCATCTGATTTTCCACCGTTTGTAGTTCTTCTCCAGTCTGCATTGACTCCTCCCACCAGAGCGTCATGTTTAAGGGAAGAAGAAAATGAAAATGGATTATTTATTATTCATTTTATTTCTGAGTTAAAAATGCAGTTATATTCTGAAAATGAAAAAACATTTCTGTTAATGGATTTTAAATTGAATTATGGCACAGATATACTTCCATAGTTTATACAGTTGACGTAGCGTTCTTATTCTATATTACAAGTTCACAGAGAAGCTGCAGTGTTTGCAACTGTCGTCACCTAAAAAAGACAAACAAACTAAACAATAAATAATGTTTCCATTGTTATTTTGATATTTGTGATTTTAAAACCAATCAGAAATACACCGTTTTTATCTGTATTTGGTTTTTACGTTTTCCTGTTTCTGGAAATCATTGGTTGAAAAATAGGTGAATGTCAAGCAGCATTTTGTCAGGTCTGTTGTGTTTGTTTTTGTTTGCAATGCCTTTGAATAAGTTGTTTTGTGCCTGACTTGGCTAGCTACGCCACAAGTTTTCCCTCAGTGTCCTTAGGTCTCACATGTTAGATGGACCTTGAACTGAGACATGTTTGAATACTTTACATTGTAGTGTTGCACAAATGTTTGATCATTTTGTTTTTGCCTTCTTCACGTGACAAATCACAGCACTTTATACAGCAGCATATTATGTGTTTTGTTCATTGCTGTTTGTTTTGCTTTAAAAAAAAAAGTCTTAAATTGTCTTAAATTTGACATAAAAAGTGTGCAGCAACCACTGTTTCTGGTGTACGGTTCATACTGTTAATAAATGTTGATGGTACTCATACTCCTGGTTGTGATTCTGATAAGATGTTTATTCTAAAAACAAAAACTGGTTTTAAAATGTTGGTTTTAGTTTTAATATAGATTTAGGTTTATTTCAAGATGAGTCAACTTGTATCAAGAAACAGCTTAATCATTTTTCATTAATACTGAGTCATTTTTTTACTGAGATTAGTCGTTTTCTTCTTGTTCTGAAGCTTTCATTTGCCAAAATAAAAAAAAAAACATTAAAAAAAATTCTTTTTGAACAAGAATTATTTGTTTATAGTCAGTATATTTCACTTGTTATTGTGCTGTAGGAAGTTTGATTTTGTTATTTAATCTAATAATCATCCATTTCTGCTAATTTTAACCCTTTAGAATATTTATCAGGACCTTCTTATTATAAGATTAACTTGCAGCATGAACAGATAATGTCTCTTGTTTTAAGAATTCTCCTCAAATGTAGTGTTTTTTCTTATATTTTATTTAGCCTTATTTGCAGCAAAGGCTTTGTTTTAAGATCAAATAGAGAGCAGCAGCTTTTCTGGGACAGTCCACAACAACATTAACTATGATATTGGTCAACAGATGAACTCCTCTGTCCTGTTGGTTAGGACAACGTGTCTAACAATAAAACTTAGGCTGACCACCTAACCTGGTCTGTAGGTGTTATATTGTATTATAGTGCATTATTCTAAATGTTAAAATAGGTTCTATTTTTTTCAATGGTTTTTTGTGTCGCAGAATTGCATTGTTTTGTCTTGATATTTAAAATAAATACATGCTAACCACAACATTAATTCTAATTAAATTCAGTACATCTACACGTCTGCTATATGTTGTCACCACTAAAATTTCCTTTTTTTTCTAGATCATCATCAACTCAGGTTGTTCCAGGCTGATTAAAACCATCCCATCTGAGCTGAGACATGAACTGATCCATTTATTCACACATTAGTTCTTCTACTGTCTTTAAACACTTTTATTGATACACACAGACCTGGTCAGAGCAGGTTACACTCCCAGTTAGGATCATGGAAAATAACATTTGCTCCATCTCAGTATCTAGTTTAGACTTATTTAGACCTGTGTCCTGGGTATGATGGGTTTATAAGGTGAACAGTACTCAGCCATGTTGGGAAGTCCAGAAATCACACAGCATTTCACCCTCTCATTGCGGTGGTCCATGCAAGAAAATACCACAGACCAAGTATTTGTAGTGTAGTCATAGCACTCAACAATTCTGTTTTTTGTGTGACAAGAGACAACAAAGATCCGCTTGTTCATCACTGCAATGTCAAAGTTCCAGTGTGTGTGGACCATTTCAGGGACATCGTACCAGGTGTTGGTCACTGGGTCATAAGCCTCAGCAGACCTCAGATGTCTGGACCCATCGTTTCCTCCAACTGCAAAAATGTGGCCCATGTATGTAACAACTCCAAGGTCACACCGAGGTGTTCCCATAGGAGTGATCAGTGTCCACTGGTTGGTGTCTGGGTTGTAATACTCAGCAGTATTCAGTTCTCTATTACTCTGTCCTCCACATATGTAAATCTTGTTGTTCAGTGTGGTGCAGCTGGCCCTGATCCTCCCTTCATTCATTGATGCAATGAACGTCCACTGGTTGATGTCGGGCTGGTAGCGTTCAGCAGTTCTTCGTGAGGTATGATTCCAGTAGCCTCCCATAGCATAGATGTATCCCTTTAGCACGGTAACACTCCCAGAGCTCCGTGACTCTTTCATTGGTGACATCTCCTGCCAAGTGTGTGTGACTAGGTTAAACCTCCACATTCTGTCCGAGGGGCTTGTGAATAATAAACCATTACCCAAAATATAGAAGTATCCACCAAGGAAGACAGTGTTGTAGAAGAATAAGTGAGTCATAGAATTCTCCAGACTAGGATAAATGTGAACTGTGATCCAGCTGTTAGTTCTGTAGTCAAAGGCCTCCATGGTCTTAGAATATAATTCAACCATTAGTAAGATGGCGTTTGGCAAGCGACGGCAAAACAAGGTGTTGTTGATCCCAGACTCAGAGCAGAGTAACGAAGGTTGAGACATGACTTTAAGGGTATCAGAGACGAAGAGGTGGGACTCAGGGTTTGTTTTTACCACATCATTGTTAAGCACATTGTCTGTGATGTAACTTTTGTCCATCTGCCCCAGTCGTACCTTTGGTAACAGAGTAGAAATGGCTCCCTGTCGTTCCTCAGGCATGTGGTTTATCCATCTTAAAACACTTTGATAAACTTTGCTCTCCTGGGTCACAGTAAGGTCATCCTGACCCAGGATATCAGCCAGCTCCTGCTCCTCAAGCTGCAAAAACTCTTCACAGAGTGAAACCTCCTCAAAATTCTCACAGATAAAGTGAAAGGCCTCATACTTCAGTTGAAACAAAATGGGAATATAACAGGATTTTGCAAACTGCCACAGCCCGATGCAGTTTTCTGGGCAGATATTATCCTTAAGGACTTCAAAGCATGTTTGTTCCAGACTCTTTACATTGAACTGATGCACTTCCATCATTAGATCAAAAAGATTGCTGTTGTCTGAGTGACAGATATAAAGTAAATTCACTGAGTCCAAGGAGTTTGTAGCTTATAGTGTCTCTCTCAGAAGGTTTTCCCTCATTAAAGAACACTCAATCTGCTGCTGAGTCCTTTGATGTGTGATCAGCTCCTGATGATGTCATCAGCAGAGTGTGTGATGATGTCACAATGAAATTCACACTGACATTCCTTTTGCTGGCTCCTGATTGGTGGATGGTGTTCTTTTTTTTGTCCAGTAGCCAAATAGGGGTGTGTTTCAGCTATGCATCCTAACTTGAACTTCAGGAAATGCTAATATTCTAGTTTATTATTAGTTTACACTGAGCCTACAGTTTGAAGCATACAGACAGTTGAGATCAGATGTCTGCTGTAATGTTTTTTCTTGTTTGAACTGGGTGTGTTAATTAAAATGATCATGTGTAGGGTTTCCTTTGGTCATTCATTTCAACACAATTTTGCATTGTACGGTACAATGAATGTACCTGTCTCTAAAAAGGACTTGGAGATAATTCTCCTGTTTGACTTTTTACAGCTTCATTTTAACAAACTACCAAACTGTGCAACATACAGGGAACCAAACAATTAAATGTTAGCCTTGTAATGACTCATTTGGTCTCAGAGTCAAGTAGGAGTAACATGACCAGTTAGAATGGTGTAAAAACCAAACAACGTAGTTATTAATTTACCAAATGGAGCAATAAACCAAATTAGTGGAAACAATGACAATACTTTGTAGGGGAAAAAAAACAACTAAAAATTACACCTAGAAACTCAACTAAGAAATGTAGAAGGTGCAAAGTACTACACAAACGGTCAAACAGAAACACTGCAAAGGAAATTGGATTAAAATGAAAAACTCTAACAATCAAAGGGGAGTTGGTTATGATCAGAGCCGTTAGTGTTACTGGATCCTCAGTGGAAACTGGTTCCTGTCCTCACTGAACCACTGACACTCTGCAGTCAGTTAACAATAATCAGCACAAACATTAGGTTCGGGCGGTCTCTCTTTTTTCCTCCAAGCTCGGGTCCTCTACCAGAGGCCTGGGAGCTTGAGGAGAACGTTCTGCGCAGTATCTTTGCTGTTCCTAGAACTGCACTTTTCTGGACCGAGATGTCTGATGTATTTCCTGGGATCTGCTGGAGCCACTCCTCCAGTTTGGGGGTCACTGCCCCGAGTGCCCCAATGACCACGGGCACCACTGATGCCTTCACCCTCCAGGTTTTCTCCAACTCTTCTCTGAGCCCCTGGTATTTCTCTAGTTTCTCGTGTTCCTTTTTCCTGATGTTGAAGTCGCTTGGTATTGCTATGTCGACTACAACGGCTTTCCTCTGCTCTTTGTCCACCACCACAATGTCTGGTTGGTTTGCCATTACCATTCTGTCCGTCTGTATCTGGAAGTCCCACAGGATCTTGGCTCGGTCATTCTCTACCACCTTTGGAGGTGTTTCCCACTTTGACCTTGAGGTTTCCAGCCCATACTCTGCACAGATGTTCCTGTACACTATACACAGTGTCCTATTGTCTGAGACATTCACTCATATATATATATACAGGTAAAAGCCGGTGAATTAGAATATTTAGAAAAACTTGATTTATTTCAGTAATTGCATTCAAAAGGTGTAACTTGTACATTATATTTATTCATTGCACACAGACTGATGCATTCAAATGTTTATTTCATTTAATTTTGATGATTTGAAGTGGCAACAAATGAAAATCCAAAATTCCGTGTGTCACAAAATTAGAATATTACTTAAGGCTGATACAAAAAAGGGATTTTTAGAAATGTTGGCCAACTGAAAAGTATGAAAATGAAAAATATGAGCATGTACAATACTCAGCTGTCCAAAAGGCGACCATCGACACATTGCACAAGGAGGGAAAGACACAAAAGGTTATTGCTGAAGAGGCTGGCTGTTCTCAGAGCTCTGTGTCCAAACACATTAATGGAGAGGCAAAGGGAAGGAACAACTGTGGTCAGAAAAAGTGTACAAGCAATAGGGATCACCGCGCCCTGGTCAGGATTGTGAAAAAAAACCCATTCAAGAATGTGGGGGAGATTCACAAGGAGTGGACAGCTGCTGGAGTCAGTGCTTCAAGATCCACCACCAAGAGACGCTTGAAAGACATGGGTTTCAACTGCCGCATACCTCGTGTCAAGCCACTGTTGACCAAGAAACAGCGCGAAAAGCGTCTCACCTGGGCTAAGGAAAAAAAGAGCTGGACTGCTGCTGAGTGGTCCAAAGTCATGTTTTCTGACGAAAGCAAATTTTGCATTTCCTTTGGAAATCGAGGTCCCAGAGTCTGGAGGAGGACAGGAGAGGCACAGGATCCACGTTGCCTGAAGTCTAGTGTAAAGTTTCCACCATCAGTGATGGTTTGGGGTGCCATGTCATCTGCTGGTGTCGGCCCACTCTGTTTCCTGAGATCCAGGGTCAACGCAGCCGTATACCAGCAAGTTTTAGAGCACTTCATGCTTCCTGCTGCTGACCTGCTCTATGGAGATGGAGATTTCAAGTTCCAACAGGACTTGGCGCCTGCACACAGCGCAAAATCTACCCGTGCCTGGTTTACGGACCATGGTATTTCTGTTCTAAATTGGCCAGCCAACTCCCCTGACCTTAGCCCCATAGAAAATCTGTGGGGTATTGTGAAAAGGAAGATGCAGAATGCCAGACCCAAAAACGCAGAGGAGTTGAAGGCCACTATCAGGGCAACCTGGGCTCTCATAACACCCGAGCAGTGCCAGAAACTCATGGACTCCATGCCACGCCGCATTAACGCAGTAATTGAGGCAAAAGGAGCTCCAACCAAGTATTGAGTATTGTACATGCTCATATTTTTCATTTTCATACTTTTCAGTTGGCCAACATTTCTAAAAATCCCTTTTTTGTATCAGCCTTAAGTAATATTCTAATTTTGTGACACACGGAATTTTGGATTTTCATTTGTTGCCACTTCAAATCATCAAAATTAAATGAAATAAACATTTGAATGCATCAGTCTGTGTGCAATGAATAAATATAATGTACAAGTTACACCTTTTGAATGCAATTACTGAAATAAATCAAGTTTTTCTAAATATTCTAATTCACTGGCTTTTACCTGTATATATATATATATATATATATATATATATATATATATATATATATATATATATATATATTAGGGATGCGCAACGTCACTGGCCCTGTGGATGAGTCTGTTGGCATCTGCAACCCTCAGTCTGCTCCCCCAGCAAACAACAGCGTAGAGGATCACACTCGCCACCACTGATTCATAAAACATCCTCAGCATTTTCCTGCAGATGTTGAAGGACCTCAGCCATCTCAGAAAATAGAGGCGGCTTTGGTCCTTCCTGTAGAGGGAGTCAGTGTTCCTCCCCCAGTCCAGTTTATTGTCAATCACCACAAAGACACATTGAAATATAAGAAAATACCATCAATATGGCAGCTCAGACTGAGTTGGTAAGGCTCGGACCCTTTGTTAAAAAAGTAAGTCTTTAAGTGCTTTTCAGAAGAATCTACAGAGAGGAAGGAGAGAGGAAGCCCACTGCTCCTCCATGGTGGGTTACAGTGCTGGCCCTAACCTCTCTGGTGCCCTAACCTCTTTTTATTCCAAGTAATTGATTTTTACATTATTGTTATATTATTATCAGGATAATTTCTAACACTTGCATAGTGGTCTTCAATATATCCACAAAGAGGCTTTATAGGAGGAGAAAACATGAGCAAAATTACTTTTTTGACATTTTATTTAATTTTGATGAAAGGGTTTCACATACACATATAAGAACACAGACAAGTAAATAAAAGCCAATTTAAATATCTTAGTGACAGGTTAAAAATAAATAAATAAATAATAAATAAATAAATAAATAAATAAATAAATAAATAAATAAATAAATAAATAAATAAATAAATATTAATATTATTAGAGTAAGGCTTTGCACAAAAACAAGATACAAATAAATGATAGATAGATAGTGGTGGGTTGGCTCATCAAGTATTCTTTTTAATCTAAACACTTATGACTAAAATATTTTACTATTTTGTGAAAAGATGCAAAACGTCCAGATTTAACATAACATTACTGAAATTGTAGAAATGAACACACATTAATTTTAAGAATTGCAGTTCACAGAGGTATTGAACAAAGAAACTGTTTATTAAAATAGTGTCTTTTTGATGGTGATTTATAAAACAGTTTGAACCAACACAAGCTAAAAAAGCTCCATCCATTCTATGGGAGAGTTTTGTCTCAAAAATATCCACAAATATATTAACAATTTTCACGTGTTTTATCATGTATGTGTAACCAGTTCTAAACAAATTTTGTGAAAATTTAAACTAAAGGTCTGGAATCACCACTTCCATTAAATGATGTCCTGGTTCGGGGGAAAGACAAAAAAATAAAAAAACAAAACAAATGAGTCTTTGGCTGTAGAAAATGAAAGACTTCACACAGAGAATAATGCACAGACACAAACTGCTTAGGTTGTTATACCAAAATTATTATTTTAACAATTTTCACAGGTTTTTGCATTAACAATACCACAATCTATTCCCCAAAACAAAAACAAAAAAATAAAAACTGGCCAAAAAAAAAAAAAAAATACACTGTAGCTTTAGTCCCTTTTTGTTGTGCACAACTTTAACTCAGTCCAAAAAAAATGTTGAAAAGAAATCCGTTTTAGGAGTGGGTTTCTGAGTCACAAGTGTTGGAAAGATCTTACTGGTGTAGGAGACATGAAATCCAAGTCCTACTGAAGCACTGAGAATCTGAAACGATTGTCAACTCCACAGCCACAGGTCCTCGTGTTGGTAGAATTCAGCACAGAGCGGACAGACGGCTCCTCCTTCACACTGAGACTCCTCCCACAGTCCAGGCTATCATGACAAGTACACAGTATCAGACACTGTGAAGTCCAAACCATCCAAAAAAAAAATCAAAAATATTTACTTTCTTATTTTCTTTCTTTTAAAGAAAAACATTTTCTTTTGCTGGGCT
Organism: Gouania willdenowi; assembly: GCF_900634775.1. Taxonomy (NCBI): domain Eukaryota; kingdom Metazoa; phylum Chordata; class Actinopteri; order Blenniiformes; family Gobiesocidae; genus Gouania; species Gouania willdenowi. The sequence goes on along the minus strand of NW_021145040.1, from coordinate 80,151 downwards.
GTCTAGTTGCGTGGGGCAGGGCCTTAAAAGGGCGGTGCACCATCAGGTGGGGTTGGATCAGCTGCGTAATGGGCAGAGGACATCACCTCAGAGCAGCAGGGCGCACAGCGCGAGCAGAGCCATCCAGCTGACATTAGAGTGCAGTGTATGAGAGAGGAGCAGAGACGGTATGTTAATCATTGGGTTAATGTACGTTAAGGATAAAATACTCTGGGTAGGCGTGAGTTTGACAGACAGGTCAGCGCGTGTTTGACAGGCAGGTCAGCGTGTGCAATGCACTAACTGTGCAGCAGATGGAATGGTCTGATCAGTGAGACGTCATCCTTTCTTAGTAGAATATTTGATTTGAGTAGTGTTTAAGTTAATAAAAGAACTATTTGGTTAAATAACTAAAGTAAAAGGATCAAAAGTAAGTCTTTAGTTAAAGATAAAGAAAAAGTTCCAGGTGATGTCATAAATTGAAAATTATAATGGTTGGTTTAAAGTGATGGATATTAATACTTAACACTTAGTAAAATATGTGTTTACAATTTAATTAATAAATTAACAATGAATAAGTAAGTAAATACATTAAATAAATAAATAAATAAATGCAAGTTGAGGAAAATGTAATTGAGATTACAAGTATTTCCAAGTTTAAATACATTTCAAACTAAGGATTTATAATAACTATTTATAAATTAAGTACATTTTAGGTTTGATTTTTAGTTGTGTATTGGTTTATTAGGTGAGTATAATTTGAGCATACTGTTTAATATTACAAAAGCATTTAGTTTAAATCAGGAAAATGGATCAAGTTAACTAAAAATAACAGTAAATTTAGATTCTTTCATTTAAATGCAGAGATAAAATCCCAGCATGAGAAAATTGTTAATTATGCTTTGATTCTAACTTTCCCTCTTCTTCCTTTGTCCAGGTTAACAACCTGTTTGACCTGCTGAACCAATGGACAGTTAAAATAAACTCTCAACCAAGCACAGAGTTGTTCTCAGCGTCCTCTGTCTTCCTCTCTGGTCCTTCAAGTTGGGCCGTGGTGTTACAAACACATACAAACTGGACAGACATCACGTCAAAAATCCCATGTTTTGATCTTTTTTTTCCCTTAGTGTTAAAGAGAGCTGACTATCACTCAACCTCCCTCCACAGTGCACATGGAAAACACGGTAACCACACAGTCACACTGCCACCTAGCGGATTTTACCCTCAAGTGTCTGTCAACTGCTGTAAAGTGTCATAAAAAAATAATTAGAATCCTAAAAACTGACACAAACATATAAATAAAATAAGGACATAGCCCCACCACATTTGTCTACTTACACATTGACATAGAAAGCTTATACTTTGTTAATGATTTACTGAAAACTTAAATATGTATTTATAAATGCTGAATACTTAACACATCAAATAACAGTAACTTTTATGTGGTTACATCTGTGTGTATTTATCATGAAGTGTCATGTGTAAATCTTCAATTGTGCTTGTGAATTGTGTAAAGTAAAATAGACAGCTGTTGCCATGCAACCAGTGTTTTTGTTAAGCTAGTATTTTATCTGTTTGTGTTTAGCACTAGCCGCTAACATGTCTTAGCATAGTCGCTCTGCTAACTTGTTTGATAAAACATGACAATTCATTAATCCATGATAGTCAAACACTGACTTACCTCTGGCTTTTCCACATTTTCCTCCTCTTCTTTCTGTGTTTTTCTTCCCTGGACACCAGATCATTAGTTTGGTTGTTTAGACATGACGTCACTGCTGCAGCAGTAAACAGTAAACATCTGGTCCAGCTGCCCTGGGTCACGCTTCAGACAACTGTCAATCAATTTGGGAGTAAAACTATTTTATTTATTTTAACTAAAACTAGACTAACTAATTATTAATAATACTATCAAGTTCAGAATCAGAATCAGAATCAGAAATGTTTTATTTGCCATGTACAGTTTTGAGGACAGTACAAGGAATTTGACTTGGTGGTTGGTGCACAAAACAAGCAACAAAAAGAAATAAAAGAAATAAAAACAAAACAACAAAGAACAACCCAGCAACAATAATAATAATAATAATGATAAATATAAAGGATGAGGGATAAATAAAGGATAGATAGAGAATAAAGGATAAATAGGATAAATATAAATATAAATATATATATACAGTGCAGCAGGTATCAAGCTGGTGGAGGTGGTGATCGGGTGGGGGGGGGGGGGGGGGTTCATTGGGTGACTTGGGGTGTGTTCATGTGGATGGTGGCAGAGGGAAAGAAGCTGTTTTTGTGTCTGGAGGTTCTGGTCCTGATGGACCGAAACCTCCTACCAGAAGGGAGAGATTGAAACAGTTTATGACCGGGGTGGGAGGGGTCGGCCACAATCTTTCCTGCACGCCTCAAAATCCTGGAGGCGTACAGGTCCTGGAGGGAGGGCAGATTGCAGCCGATGACCTTCTCTGCAGAGTGGATGATACGCTGCAGTCTGGCCTTGTCCTTGGCCGTAGCTGCAGCGTACCAGATGGTGATGGAGGAGCAGAGGATGGACTGGATGATGGAGCTGTAGAAGTTCACCATCATCTTTGTTGGCAGACTGAACTTCTTCAGCTGCCGCAAAAAGTACATCCTCTGCTGAGCTTTTTTGATAAGGGAGCTGATGTTCAGCTCCCACTTGAGGTCCTGAGTGATGATGGTCCCCAGGAAGCAGAAGTACTCTACAGAGCTCACTGTAGAGTCTCCCAGGGTGAGGGGGGTGAGGGGGGCTGGGTTCTTCCTGAAGTCTGCTATCATCTCCACTGTCTTTAAAGCATTGAGCTCCAGGTTGTTCTGGCTGCACCAGGACACCAGCCGGTCTGTCTCCCACCTGTAGTCGGACTCGTCTCCATCAGAGATGAGATCGATGATGGTCGTGTCGTCTGCAAACTTCAGGAGTTTGACCGACTGGTGAGAGGAGGTGCAGCTGTTGGTGTACAGGGAGAAGAGCAGAGGAGAAAGAACACAGCCCTGAGGAGATCCAGTGCTGATGGTCCGGGGAGCAGAGATGGTTTTTCCCAGCTTCACGTGCTGCTTCCTGTCAGACAGGAAGTCTGTGATCCACCTGCAGGTGGAGTCTGGCACGTTCAGCTGGGAAAGCTTGTCCTGAAGGAGAGCTGGGATTATTGTATTAAAAGCAGAGCTGAAGTCCACAAACAGGATCCTGGCGTAGGAGCCTGGGGAGTCCAGGTGCTGGAGGATGAAGTGGAGAGCCAGGTTTACAGCATCGTCTACTGACCTGTTGGATCTATAGGCAAACTGCAGGGGGTCCAGGTGGGGGTCGGTGATGTCCTTGATGTGGGAGAGCATGAGGCGTTCAAAGGACTTCATGACCACAGATGTCAGAGCGATGGGTCTGTAGTCATTAAGTCCTGTGATCCTCAGCTTTTTAGGGACAGGAACGATGGTGGAGGCCTTAAACAGGCTGGTACGGTGCATGTCTCCAGTGAGGTGTTAAAAATGTCTGTGAACACTGGAGACAGCTGATCAGCACAGTGCTTTAAGGTAGAGGGAGAGACAGAGTCCGGTCCACAAGCCTTACGGGGGTTTTGTCTCCTGAAAAGTCTATTCACATCTCTCTCTTTGATGGAGAAAGGTGTCTCTGTAGGAGGGGGGGAGGAGGGGGGGAAGATAGGGGAGAGAGCCTCTGTAGGCAGCTGGGGTGAAACTGTAGCTTTGATGTGGGGGGTGAAGGTGTTGGAGTGAGGCTGGTCAGAGGTGTGAGGGGGGTTGGAGTCAGGTCTGTCCCATTGTCTGTCAAATCTACAATAGAACTCATTCAGACTGTTGGCCAGGCAGAGGTCGTTAGCAGCAGCAGGGGCTCTGGGCTTGTAGTTTGTAATTTGCCTGAGCCCTCTCCAGACAGAAGCCGAGTCATTTGCAGAGAACTGATATTGTAGCTTCTCTGAGTACAAACGTTTGGCTTTTCTCACCTCCTTTTCAAACGTGTACTTCGACTCTCTGTACCTGGCTCTGTCTCCACTCCTGAAAGCGTCCTCTTTGTCTGCCCTCAGCCCTCTGAGCTTAGCTGTGAACCAGGGTTTGTCATTGTTATAACTCACCCTGGTCTTTGATGGAATGCAGCTGTCCTCACAGAAGCTGATGTAGGACGTCACAGCGTCTGTAAACTCATCCAGAGAACTGTTCGCAGACCTGAAAACATCCCAGTCAGTACAGTCCAAACACTCCTGGAGTTTCTCCACTGCTTCACTGGTCCATTGTTTAGATTCCTTCACCACAGGTTTACAGAGCTTCAGCCTCTGTCTGTATGAAGGAATCAGATGGACCATCAAATGTGTAATTCATAATTTTATTTTTGCCACCCCCTAGCATTTAGCTATACTGCCTATGCCACGGGCCGGCCCTGGTGGGTTAAATCACGGTTTTTTGAACATTATATATATATATATTTATTTTTTTATTTTTTTAAATAAAAAAATATATTTTTTTAAAATAAAATAAAACATGTAATATAATAACATTCATTTAAAAAAATAATTCATACCTTGGCAGTCGTGACCCTGTGTAGGGTCACTTGGAAATAAAATAGAGTCACCTGAAATGTCTCGTGATAACGAAAATGAAATGAAAAATTATACTTTTACTAAACTATACTTTTTCTAAAATTACATATTTAAAAAAAAAAAAGTAAATGAATAAATTAAAAGAAGTAATTTTTAAATAATTAAAAAAATTATTTGTAAAAAATAATATTGTTGATTTTTTTTTTATTTATCTATTTTGCAAAACTAAAAAAATCAATACATAATAGTCTGTCAGAAAGTGTTACGTTTACAGTTCTTTTATTCTGAAACTGCTTGGTAGTTATGTCATTTCCTTTCTGAGTGCATCCATTCTCAGTACTAACACTACATTCTAAGGGATGAGGGCTCTCTGTGTGTGTGACTAAGTTAAAGTAAGTTTTATTGTTTATTAAGACTCTAATATTATCATCTGACTTGTTTAGACATTGTTTACTCCCACTTGCTTTGCTTTCCTGTATCTTATGTACATGTTAGAATATTTTCTGGGTGTATTTTAGGTCTTTATAGGTCACGTGACTGTGTTATAAGCTGTGGTAAACTGTGAAATGTGTAGCTAACTTTATTCAGCTTTGTAAACTGTATTCCTGTGTGTTATATTGAGGTTTATACATCTTTTATTTGTACTGCTAGATTTCATTTAGCTTCTGCATCACGTCAGACGCACCTAGATGTAATTAATACTCTCTGCTCATGCTCACTTCAGGTGATTGGTCCATGTGGTGCAGTCGCGCCTGCCTCCACTAGAGGGAGACAAAAACCATTGAATCATCTAGAATCCTTTCATTATCTATTAAGCCTTTACATACCTGCACATTGGCTGTTTTGCTGTTTATTTGGGTTTTTTGACTGAGTTAATATATTTTGGTGGTTTGATTCAATGTTTATTCTTGAATTACATATTTTTATACATCTGTACAATATTAATGGTGTTGTTAATGTTATTATTTGTACATGATTGATGATATTAATCATATTATTATTTGTACATTATTAATATTGTCATTTTATTTTTTGTTTCCTTTCAATAACCAAACACATACTCACAATTATTTGTACCCTCACCATCATCCCTGCCTGTAAACCAACTTCAATAATAAATACACTGGTAACATATTCTCTGTGCCCTTCTCTCTGACCAGTATTATCCCCTTCAGAGTGTCCCACTCTATCACAATCTCAGAAACTGTACTCTCTACTTTCACTTTGTCAAATATAAATCTATATAAAATACAGTATATAAATATCTGAGCCTGCACTTATTGTTACTTTGTGCACTGATACTGGCTACTCTGTATCTGTAAAACAAACATGATCAAAACACTAATTTTAGAGAAAAAAAGTCTCTATAAATGTGTGATATAAAATGTGAACCAGTCACTGAGCTGTCAGTTCATTGATGTGACTTTATTTTATGACTGTGTAGTTGGTTAATCATGACCTTGTAACTTTTACAACTTAAACTACCTCTTTTTTTCACTTTAGAATGACATTGCAGGATTTGATCCATAGTGACGCTCTGGTCCCTTTAACTGCCTGCAGCCCATGAAGGTGAAGATCCTAAAGGTAAAAGCCCAGACAGCTAAACATGTTTACTGTTGAATTATGGTCAAAAAGGTTGATTTTTGGTTAAGGTCGACAATTGATGGTGAATCAATCATCAAACAATCATCAAATTCTAGCCAATTTACCAATGTTGAAAAGATGTCATTGAATCAATATTGTTTTGTGGTCGAATTTTTATGATTGAAATGCCAACGTCTAATCAATTTTTAATCAATGTATGCTGTTTGTCTCTGTAGTTTGTCACACACACACACACACACACACACACACACACACACACACACACACACACACACACACACACACACACACACACACACACACACACACACACACACACACACACACACACACACACACACACGCACGCACGCACGCACGCATTCTGGGTAAATTATGAATTAGAAAAGTAGTTTTTTTCATGAGTAAACCAATAGGACAGTCAGTGAGTGTGTGAGCTGATGGTCTCCTTTAATGCTCCTCCCCCTGTAATCATGTGACATTATCACCATAGCAACAGGCTTCACTTGTTGTATGTGTTCATGGGTCAAGGTTGGTCCAGGTGAGACTTTATGAAATTCAACAACTGCCTCTCAGTTCAACAGTTTGACATGTGCATATGAATGTATTTAGCATGGCCACCACTTAAACACTTCTGGGGCTAAAGTAACAGTGGATAGGAAAGGAGGTACACTGTAAAAAATAAAGTACATTTACAAGAAAAATTCTGTAATTTTGCACAGATTTTTTCAGTTTTTCATTAAAACAATGAAATGCTAGTAGATTTACAGACATTTTCAGTAATTTTAAGTTTTCTGTTTAAAATTACGGTTAATTAACCATAATGTAAGATTACATTAATATTATGTTTTTAATGACATTTTAACTGTAATTTTACATACAATTTTCTGTATTTTTTTACAGGTTTATGACCATTTTCCATAATACAATGTAATAAATGTAACTTAACAGTAACAGGAAGTAATTTAAATATTTACCTTTAGAATTACAAGTATCTAACATAATATGATATTACAATATTAATATGTTTTTAAAGGTAATTCAACATATTTCTTTAATATTCAAATTGGACACAAAATCTGATGTAATTTTACAGATCTTTCCTAATAATGATAATGAAGAAATACATGTAAAATTCCAGAAATGTTTTAATCCAAGGTGAGTACCCTCTGAAACACAACACACAGACAATGGGGATAATCAAACTGTGATTGTAAAACAGAAACAAAAAATACCTCAACCACCGTTTATTTATTTTGTCAATACATTTTTGTTCCTAAAACTAAACATTATTTTGCTATTTAATTCCCTGTGAGTGTGTGGTTTATTTTCTGGTATTTTAAAGGTTACGTTGAGATTTAAAGGTTGATGAACATGACTGTACTTTTTCAGTAACAGTCATGTTTTGATAGATAGGAATAAAACTCCTTAGTGATTATTATTGTTCTTGTTGTGTTTGTATTCCTAAACTTTAGTGAAATGTAACTGTTTCTACAGGGATGGTGGGATACAGCTTAGTGCAGTATTGTGCTGCTATACACAAAGTGTGGGGGGTCCTTTCCCACCCCTGTCACAGGAGCGTGCACGTAGCCAGGCTGAAATCACCTGGGTTAAGTGAGTGAGTTGATATCTCAGTTCATAGTGCAGCTGCTCTCTGACAGAGAATGTTTGGTTAGGTGAAACCCGCTAACGGAGATAAATCCAGGATATACGTATCCAGCTTTGTAGTACAGGCCCACAGAGCTACACATCTTTAAACTACAGATGATTGCTTCATCTTCATAATAAACATGTTTAGAGGAACAAATGTTTACACGAATAATGTGTAGTAGAAGTGGTGTTTGTGTGTCTTTTTTCTAACACATGGGACTTTGTGCGTCCCTGAGGCATTTGTGTGTGTGTGCGTGTGTGCGTGTTTTCTCACCCTGCAGCATCTGTGGCTTCAAACCCTCCATGAGTGGCTCTGATTGGCTGCAGGCGGTTCAGAACTACGTGAAGGATCTGCAGTATCCTTTAACACAAGGGTTCTCAACCTGGGGGTCAGGAGTTACACTTAAAATATATAAATATAATATAACACTTAAATATATAAATACATAAATACAGCCACTCCAACTGATCAAATGTTGTCTAAAGCATCTAAAGCACAGGTGTCAAACTCAAGGCCCGGGGCCCAAATCTGGCCCTTTAGAGCATCTATTTCTAGATTCACAGTGTTTATTGTCATGTACACAGTAAGGAAATAAGAAATTGTAAAATGTAATTGAGCCCAACCCTAGAAAGTGTAACAAACTAGCTACGTGTAGTGGAACGCAGTGGCTCTCAAACTTTTGTGTAAAATAGCCTTTATAACATGTGTTATCACTCATTTCATGTACAATATCTGTAAATGTGTATAATTATTTACTAATGCCAAATAAAATATGACAAAGACAACTATATTACTCATGAAATATTTTTTTATGAAAGTTTTAAAAAAAAATAGGTATAGAGTTTGCCTCTATTATAAAATGAGTGAATACAAAGTCATGTAACGGATAGATTAGTGACTGAAAATGAAGGCGGAGCTTCAATGTTTAAGTGTTGTTTCTCATTATTATGAGTGCATTCTAATGTGAAAAGGTTCTGCTACAGTGTGTGTGCGTGTGCGTGTATGTGTATGTGTGTGTGGGAGCAGCTTCAGGTTGGACTGGTTCTACATATTTTGTCCAGTGAAGTATTGACGGTGTGTTCCAGACACACACAAACGCGCACGCACGCACGCACGCACGCACGCACACACACACAAGTAAAGTAAACAAAAGTTAATTTAAATAAAGATCTAAGTGACAGGTTCAAAATATAAATGATTAATATTATTAGATTAAAGGCATTGCACTAATAGCTTTAGCCAAAATAAAAACAACAACAATTGAACTTAAACAGCTGCAGCTTGAAGACTTTAGTATAAACTGTAACTTTGATACTAATAGAAACATTTAAAGTGGCTCTAGTGATAATTTAGCTCAAGTATTATTATTAATACTAAAATGTTTTACTATTGACATTCACTTTTTGTGAAAAGATCCAAAACTTCCAGATTTAACAATAAATTATAAAATGTCAGTAATAAACACATCAAGCTAATCCTAACTGTATAAAACATGAACTATAATGTCACTCTTTACATTTGCATTAAAATACATAGTATCTTAAAAGTACATTAAACTTCAATTAAATAAATTAATAAACCACTGTTGCCATGCAATCAGTGTTTCTGTTTAGTGCTAGCTGCTAACAGCTAGCACTCTGCTAGCTGCTATCATATTTACATATGTCATAAGTTCATTAATATGTCATGTTTCTGTCATGGTCCAGTGTGGGTGTGGACCCAAACGCAGAGAGAGAAGGAGGCAGAATGCAGGAGTAGCATTCCTTGAACCAATCCATGTTTATTTACCAAACAAAAGTAAGTTAAATCCAACGAGGAGGAGGTACAGGGAACAAAACACAACAGGACACGAGGAGGAGAGACAACATACAATGATCCCACAGTCATACTGTGTCCAAGCACACAGCTATATAGTGAGGGAAGCTTGATTGGGAATGGGCCACACCTGTGTGGAAACATGAGGGAGCTAATCAATCACCAACCAAGCACATAGACATCACTGGGGGGTGGAGCCACAAGCAGGAACACCTGAAACAGAGTTAAACTAGAACACAGAATAAACAAAGACTCAGAACAAAAGTGCTAAACACAAACAGAACCTGACAGTTTCTTTTCTAAATCAATCTAATGAATAAATAAAGGATGAATAGTTGAGATTAAAGGACCCACTTCATAAATAGCTACACTTAAATATATAAATACATAAATACACTAACTGATCAAAGGCTTTCTAAAGCATCTAAAGCACAGGTGTCAAACTTAAGGCCCGGGGGCCAAATCTGGTCCTTTAGAGCATCTATTTCTAGATTCACAGTGTTTATTGTCATGTACACAGTAAGGAAACATGTTTTCCTGAACAATGAAACTCTTACTTTACTGTCCCCACTGGACGCCACAAAGATTAAAAACAAACACATTTGAAGTAAAGAACAAAACTAAACAAGACAAAGAAAAGATTAATAACAATAATTATAATAATTAAAAAGTAAAAACGTCATGGACTCTGGGAGCAGCTTCAGGTTGGACTGGTTTCACATATTTTATACTAGGAAGGAATGAGGGTGTGGAAGAGTTCTCACCACACACACACACACACACACACACACACAGTCACAGAGCAGACACACACACACACACACACACACACACACACACACACACACACACACACACACACACACACACACCACACACACACACACACACACACACACACACACACACACACACACACACACACACACACACTGATGAAGAACTGACCAACATCTGAAACAGGAAGGACAGCAGACCTCCAGGAACAAACTCTGCATTGAAAAGGTTTGAGTCTGTGTGAGAGAGAGATACATTTATGTATATATAGATATTATGTCCATGCATGTATGTATATATACATATGTACATGTACTGTATGTATATATGTATGTACGGATGTACATGTGTGTCTATATGGATACATGTTTTTATTTTTTTGTCACATACAACACAAAGTCAGAGACAATTACAGATAAAATACTATAGATCATAGACAGTTTTTACAAATCGTAGATATTATAATACAGTAAGTGTGTGTGATTTTATAATAATTATAATAATGGTATTGTGCTATTAGAGGGTGAGGGGAGGAGCCAACAACAAGTTAATAATAGACTAATATGTGGGGGAAAGGCAGGGGCGTAGCTCCACATTTTGGGCCCTGGGTACAAACCATATTGTTGGGCCCCTCCTGTAACTTTTTTTTCACCTGGAAACTAAACTAGTATTCTGATATAAACTTTCGTTTTTTCTTCACATTAACCCAGGAGTTCTCAACCTTCTTTGGGTTGTGACCCCATTTTAATATCACAAATGTCCAGTGACCCCTGAGACATTTTTTATTTCTAGAATTAGTTTTTGATCATGTTTATTGAAGTGTGTTACAGATACAGAGTAGCCAGGATTATATATTTATATACTGTATTTTATTTGAACTAGATGTATATATTTGAGAAAGATTATGTGTAGGGTACAGTTATTTGATATTTATTGTGTGTGATGTGTATTTGAAAAACAATAACTCCAAAAACACAATTTTAATCAGTTTTTACCTACCTTTAAGAAAATGGATCCTGTGCTGTTGGAACTGAAAGGTTTCATATTATTCTAACATACTTTTTTTTTTTAAAGTTTATCATAGAATAAAATAGAATAGACCTTTATTAATCTCCCAGAAGAAACAAAGTTTAGTATATGAGCCAGGATTAGAGCTCAGGTCCCCCTCACAGGAGGCAAGAAACCTACCACTGAGCTAAACCACTGACCTCAAACCTTCACAACCAGCTTTACTAAAATAATAGAGTAAAAGCAAAGTTCATTGTATGACGACAACATTTTAACAGCAGACAGAGATCATTCATATTATAATGTGATATTGTTTCTTTTTTCAGATTTAAATGAAACAATATGCTGGAGTTTCCATTAGGGATACACCCAAATGAAATGGTTTGACCGAAACACTGAAAGAAATGATTATGTAAATTATTAGAGCCATTGCATTTCTGGCTCTGAATGTTACTAACCACTTTAATTAAAACATTGCAATTGTATAAATTAATATTAATGCTTCAAAGAATAAACAATTAAACATATGAACATATTTATTTAGCACTGACATTCCAATATAAAATAAAATAATAAAATGTTTAACCTGACCCCACTCATACATTAAATAATATTGTACAGGCCTATAACTGATGGAAGAGAGTCACATTAAATATGTTATATAATTAAAACATAAAGTGCATTGAAGTTCTTGATGAAAATCAGCTTCTATTGGTTTTATTTAGAATCAGAATCAGAAATGTTTTATTTGCCATGTACAGTTTTGAGGACAGTAGAAGGAATTTGACTTGGTGGTTGGTGCACAAAACAAGCAACAAAAAGAAATAAAAGAAATAAAAACAAAACAACAAAGAACAACCCAGCAACAATAATAATAATAATGATAAATATAAAGGATGAGGGATAAATAAAGGATAGATAGAGAATAAAGGATAAATAGGATAAATATAAATATAAATATATATATACAGTGCAGCAGGTATCAAGCTGGTGGAGGTGGTGATCGGGTGGGGGGGGGGGGGGGGGTTCAGTGGGTGACTTGGGGTGTGTTCATGTGGATGGTGGCAGAGGGAAAGAAGCTGTTTTTGTGTCTGGAGGTTCTGGTCCTGATGGACCGAAACCTCCTACCAGAAGGGAGAGATTGAAACAGTTTATGACCGGGGTGGGAGGGGTCGGCCACAATCTTTCCTGCACGCCTCAAAATCCTGGAGGCGTACAGGTCCTGGAGGGAGGGCAGATTGCAGCCGATGACCTTCTCTGCAGAGTGGATGATACGCTGCAGTCTGGCCTTGTCCTTGGCCGTAGCTGCAGCGTACCAGATGGTGATGGAGGAGCAGAGGATGGACGCACACACAGCTCTGTGTACAATTCTTGTGCATGCTGGTTTAATTTTAATGATCTTTAAAACGTGGACCATGTACAGTCGTGGTAAAGTTCAGACGTGCACTGACAGCAGAATTGTGTTACAAATATAACGTCATATAAAACCAGATGCTATTGACGTGCAGCCATGTTCCAGATTGCTGTGTAGTGTAGTGTGTAGGGGTCTGTGTAGTGTGTAGTGGTCTGTGTAGTGTGTAGTGGTCTGTGTAGTGTGTAGTGGTCTGTGTAGTGTGTAGGGGTCTGTGTAGTGTGTAGTGGTCTGTGTAGTGTGTAGGGGTCTGTAGTGTGTAGTGGTCTGTGTAGTGTGTAGTGGTCTGTGTAGGGGTCTGTGTAGTGTGTAGGGGTCTGTGTAGTGTGTAGTGGTCTGTGTAGTATGTAGTCGTCTGTGTAGTGTGTAGGGGTCTGTGTAGAGTGTAGGGGTCTGTGTAGTGTGTAAGGGTCTGTGTAGTGTGTAGTGGTCTGTGTAGTGTGTAGGGGTCTGTGTAGTGTGTAGGAGTCTGTGTAGTGTGTAGTGTGTAGTGGTCTGTGTAGTGTGTAGTGGTCTGTGTAGTGTGTAGGGGTCTGTGTAGTGTGTAGTGGTCTGTGTAGTGTGTAGGGGTCTGTGTAGTGTGTAGTGGTCTGTGTAGTGTGTAGTGGTCTGTGTAGTGTGTAGTGGTCTGTGTAGTGTGTAGTGGTCTGTGTAGTGTGTAGGGGTCTGTGTAGTGTGTAGTGGTCTGTGTAGTGTGTAGGGGTCTGTGTAGTGTGTAGTGTGTAGGGGTCTGTGTAGTGTGTAGTGGTCTGTGTAGTGTGTAGGGGTCTGTGAAGTGTGTAGCGTGTAGGGGTCTGTGTAGTGTGTAGTGGTCTGTGTAGTGTGTAGTGGTCTGTGTAGTGTGTAGTGGTCTGTGTAGGGGTCTGTGTAGTGTGTAGGGGTCTGTGTAGAGTGTAGGGGTCTGTGTAGTGTGTAAGGGTCTGTGTAGTGTGTAGTGGTCTGTGTAGTGTGTAGTGGTCTGTGTAGTGTGTAGGGGTCTGTGTAGTGTGTAGGGGTGTGTGTAGGGGTCTGTGTAGTGTGTAGTGGTCTGTGTAGTGTGTAGTGGTCTGTGTAGTGTGTAGGGGTCTGTGTAGAGTGTAGGGGTCTGTGTAGTGTGTAAGGGTCTGTGTAGTGTGTAGTGGTCTGTGTAGTGTGTAGTGGTCTGTGTAGTGTGTAGGGGTCTGTGTAGTGTGTAGGAGTCTGTGTAGTGTGTAGCGTGTAGGGGTCTGTGTAGTGTGTAGTGGTGTGTGTAGTGGTCTGTGTAGTGTGTAGGGGTCTGTGTAGTGTGTAGGGGTCTGTGTAGTGTGTAGTGGTCTGTGTAGTGTGTAGGGGTCTGTGAAGTGTGTAGGGGTCTGTGTAGTGTGTAGTGGTCTGTGTAGTGTGTAGTGGTCTGTGTAGTTTGTAGTGGTCTGTGTAGTGTGTAGTGGTCTGTGTAGTGTGTAGTGGTCTGTGTAGTGTGTAGGGGTCTGTGTAGTGTGTAAGGGTCTGTGTAGTGGTCTGTGTAGTGTGTAGGGGTCTGTAGTGTGTAGTGGTCTGTGTAGTGTGTAGTGGTCTGTGTAGGGGTCTGTGTAGTGTGTAGGGGTCTGTGTAGTGGTCTGTGTAGTATGTAGTGGTCTGTGTAGTGTGTAGGGGTCTGTGTAGAGTGTAGGGGTCTGTGTAGTGTGTAAGGGTCTGTGTAGTGTGTAGTGGTCTGTGTAGTGTGTAGGGGTCTGTGTAGTGTGTAGGAGTCTGTGTAGTGTGTAGCGTGTAGGGGTCTGTGTAGTGTGTAGTGGTCTGTGTAGTGTGTAGTGGTCTGTGTAGTGTGTAGGGGTCTGTGTAGTGTGTAGTGGTCTGTGTAGTGTGTAGGAGTCTGTGTAGTGTGTAGTGGTCTGTGTAGTGTGTAGTGGTCTGTGTAGTGTGTAGTGGTCTGTGTAGTGTGTAGTGGTCTGTGTAGTGTGTAGGGGTATGTGTAGTGTGTAGTGGTCTGTGTAGTGTGTAGGAGTCTGTGTAGTGTGTAGTGTGTAGGGGTCTGTGTAGTGTGTAGTGGTCTGTGTAGTGTGTAGGGGTCTGTGAAGTGTGTAGCGTGTAGGGGTCTGTGTAGTGTGTAGGGGTCTGTGTAGAGTGTAGGGGTCTGTGTAGTGTGTAAGGGTCTGTGTAGTGTGTAGTGGTCTGTGTAGTGTGTAGGGGTCTGTGTAGTGTGTAGGAGTCTGTGTAGTGTGTAGCGTGTAGGGGTCTGTGTAGTGTGTAGTGGTCTGTGTAGTGTGTAGGGGTCTGTGTAGTGTGTAGTGGTCTGTGTAGTGTGTAGGAGTCTGTGTAGTGTGTAGTGGTCTGTGTAGTGTGTAGTGGTCTGTGTAGTGTGTAGTGGTCTGTGTAGTGTGTAGTGGTCTGTGTAGTGTGTAGGGGTCTGTGTAGTGTGTAGTGGTCTGTGTAGTGTGTAGGAGTCTGTGTAGTGTGTAGTGTGTAGGAGTCTGTGTAGTGTGTAGTGGTCTGTGTAGTGTGTAGGGGTCTGTGAAGTGTGTAGCGTGTAGGGGTCTGTGTAGTGTGTAGTGGTCTGTGTAGTGTGTAGTGGTCTGTGTAGGGGTCTGTGTAGTGTGTAGGGGTCTGTGTAGAGTGTAGGGGTCTGTGTAGTGTGTAAGGGTCTGTGTAGTGTGTAGTGGTCTGTGTAGTGTGTAGGGGTCTGTGTAGTGTGTAGGGGTGTGTGTAGGGGTCTGTGTAGTGTGTAGTGGTCTGTGTAGTGTGTAGGGGTCTGTGTAGAGTGTAGGGGTCTGTGTAGTGTGTAAGGGTCTGTGTAGTGTGTAGTGGTCTGTGTAGTGTGTAGTGGTCTGTGTAGTGTGTAGGGGTCTGTGTAGTGTGTAGGAGTCTGTGTAGTGTGTAGCGTGTAGGGGTCTGTGTAGTGTGTAGTGTCTGTGTAGTGTGTAGTGGTCTGTGTAGTGTGTAGGGGTCTGTGTAGTGTGTAGGGGTCTGTGTAGTGTGTAGTGGTCTGTGTAGTGTGTAGTGGTCTGTGTAGTGTGTAGTGGTCTGTGTAGTGTGTAAGGGTCTGTGTAGTGTGTAGTGTGTAGTGGTCTGTGTAGTGTGTAGGGGTCTGTGTAGTGTGTAGGGGTCTGTGTAGTGTGTAGTGGTCTGTGTAGTGTGTAGTGGTCTGTGTAGTGTGTAGTGGTAGTGTAGTGTGTAGTGGTCTGTGTAGTGTGTAGTTTTCTGTGTAGTGTGTAGGGGTCTGTGTAGTGTGTAGTGGTCTGTGTAGTGTGTAGTGGTCTGTGTAGTTTGTAGTGGTCTGTGTAGTGTGTAGGAGTCTGTGTAGTGTGTAGTGTGTAGGGGTCTGTGTAGTGTGTAGGGGTCTGTGTAGTGTGTAGTGGTCTGTGTAGTGTGTAGGGGTCTGTGTAGTGTGTAGGGGTCTGTGTAGTGTGTAGGGGTCTGTGAAGTGTGTAGCGTGTATGGGTCTGTGTAGTGTGTAGTGGTCTGTGTAGTGTGTAGTGGTCTGTGTAGTGTGTAGTGGTCTGTGTAGTGTGTAAGGGTCTGTGTAGTGTGTAGTGTGTAGTGGTCTGTGTAGTGTGTAGGGGTCTGTGTAGTGTGTAGTGGTCTGTGTAGTGTGTAGGGGTCTGTGTAGTGTGTAGGGGTCTGTGTAGTGTGTAGTGGTCTGTGTAGTGTGTAGGGGTCTGTGTAGTGTCTAGTGGTCTGTGTAGTGGTCTGTGTAGTGTTTAGGGGTCTGTAGTGTGTAGTGGTCTGTGTAGTGTGTAGGGGTCTGTAGTGTGTAGTGGTCTGTGTAGTGTGTAGTGGTCTGTGTAGTGTGTAGGGGTCTGTGTAGTGTGTAGGGGTCTGTGTAGTGTGTAGGGGTCTGTAGTGTGTAGTGATCTGTAGTGTGTAGTGGTCTGTGTATTGTGTAGGGGTCTGTGTAGTGTGTAGGGGTCTGTGTAGTGTGTAGGGGTCTGTGTAGTGTGTAGGGGTCTGTGTAGTGTGTAGGTGTCTGTGTAGTGTGTAGGGGTCTGTGTAGTGTGTAGGGGTCTGTGTAGTGTGTAGTGGTCTGTGTAGTGTGTAGGTGTCTGTGTAGTGTGTAGGGGTCTGTGTAGTGTGTAGGGGTCTTCGTTAACGGTAGATACATGTAACTACAGTGTCTACGTGACACACAAACATAAAACACACTTACTGCTCCATCAACTCTGCTCAGAAAACTCTTTAGTGATCAGATGTATTAAATACAGACGCTCTGTGAGTCCACGGACAAGTTGGTCAGTTTCTAGACAAGCGCGCACTGACCACGGTGTTTTCTCCCATCATCACATCATTAGCTTGTTTCACACGTTCATTTGTTGAGGTGAACTGCCATGAAGTGTCGTAATGTGTGCACTGTGTATGATACACTGATGTATATTCCTCTTGCTTTTCAACTGTAATCCACCAAAGTAATCTCTATTTTTATTAAAAAAAAACCTGTAATCTGATTACAAGTTTTTTGTATCCATATTCCTTAACACCGTTAATTGTAATCTGTTACTCCCCGAGCCTGCAAATAGTATACAAATACATACCTACACATATACTGTACACACTTAAACACATATGTAGTGAGAGGAAAAATTATGGGAAAAAAACAACTGGTATTTTTTTCCAAAGCAATGTGATCTGACAGAAGGTTCTTCCAGTGGATGATGTGTTTGTACTTTTTACATTTCTAGTTAATGAGGATAGTATATATATGGATATATGTAAAACCCTGTACATAACTGTTTCTCCTTTTATAACACTTCGAACATAATTGTACATTTTGTTATAGATACAGTATGTATAGTGAAACTCTATTTGTGTGAACATCGTTCTATGTCACACTTGGTTTGGCAACGTAAACTAGTGTGTTTGTGTGTGTGTGTGTGTGTGTGTGTGTGTGTGTGTGTGTGTGTGTGTGTGTGTGTGTGTGTGTGTGTGTGTGTGTGTGTGTGTGTGTTCAAGGACCAGGAAGCAGCTCATACCTGGACCTGGACCTGGACCCAGCTGTGTGTCCTTTAGAAGTGACCAGTCCATGGACCTACCCATTGTCTTCAAAGGTGGTCCATCTACTGACCCACAGTGAGTCCACATAAAGAAGGTTGCTGGTTGTCTTCCTGATGGTCCAGGGGCCTCATTTATTGATCCGTTCATAGAACTGGTTCTAAATACGTTCAGACCAATGAAATGTAGAATGTGCACCAGTACAAAAAGAATCAGTATTTATGAAGCGTGTGGACAGAGGTCGTACACACAGCAGTGTTGATTCATCTCTCAGTCCATGTGGACTAAAGTGTCAATCACTTTTCTTTGTTTTCACACTAAATACAGTCACCAACTATTTCCTCAGTCACTAGTTATTATTATTAATAATTATACATTATTATAATTAGTTCACCACCTGATAAACACTAAACTTTTACAGCACATTTTTCAAACACTAACACACTTTAGGACCAATGCTTGTTAACAATATGAAATAAACTGTATTAATCTCTGATCAATGAATGGATCATATACTGTGTGGTAAACAGAGGAGATAAACACGTATATTTATATAAACATATTATTACTGATGGTTTAAACACATGGAGACTGTGATCATCTCAATAAAAAGTACAGGATACTTTACAGTTTTTTATTGATAACAATCATTGGTGGAAAGTGAAGTCACATGATCTAAACTCTAACACATGTCCATCTGTCCAAAGCACAAATGTTGTTAATTACTGTAAATGACTGATTTAGTCTTT
Organism: Gouania willdenowi; assembly: GCF_900634775.1. Classification (NCBI taxonomy): domain Eukaryota; kingdom Metazoa; phylum Chordata; class Actinopteri; order Blenniiformes; family Gobiesocidae; genus Gouania; species Gouania willdenowi. The sequence continues at coordinate 61,662 of NW_021145040.1, read as the reverse complement.
ATTACATCATATACAATCATTTAGAACCATCAAAGATCTTATTTTATAATCAAACCTGACATAAATCATTCAAAGTTAAAGATCAGATGTATTTAATGTAATGCTCTTTGTTGTTAGTATTGTGTAGTTCAGTGTGTTTCCATGGTAACACTATGTGTTAGTGTTGTGGTTCAATGAGCTTCTGTTGAGACGTGTATGAAGTGTTTAGTTGATGATGAGATTAACTGTTGATCTGAGATCATGATGAACATGTGTTAGAGTTTAGATCATGTGACTTCACTTTGCACCAATGATTGTTAGCAATAAGACACGCCTCCAGTTAACCATATATGGTAGCAGCATCACTTTAAGAATGAGTGAACAGAGTTTTTTCAGTGAATTCTGACACGACCAAAGCTATAAGTGTGTGTGTGTGTGTGTGTGTGTGTGTGTGTGTGTGTGTGTGTGTGTGAGCAGCTTCAGGTTGGACTGGTTCTACATATTTTATCCAGTGAAGTAATGAGGGTGTGTTAGAGTCTCAGCATGTGACCAAACAAACAGTAAAAACTAGTCATGTTGGTGGTTAAAGTTACCAACAAATGGTTTATCAGGTTATCAGTGAAGCTGTGCTTAAAAACAAAGTACGTTATGTTATGAATGAAAAAATATAATAGTTTTGGTAACACTTTAGATTAGGGAACATCTATTAACCATTAATTAGTTGCTTATTAGCATTAGTAACATATTGGTTCTTAATTAGTCATATTAAGTACTTATTAAGTACATTGTAACGACGAGGTGACGTTACACATGGACTGTTATAATGTATACATGGTAAATTGTGTGAACAGACTGGCAGTGCTGAATGAAATTAAGAAGACACATTCTGTTGTATTGATTTAATGAATTTGCTTAAATTGACATCATGAGGACAGGTGATGAAGCACATGGTTCAGGCCACAGGGTTTCAGCATTCATCTAGTGATAAAAACAGAAAATACATTTTAAGATAATTGATAAATAACTTAGCAGTGACATGATAGATAAAACCATTAAATATGTTCTTATTCTGGGTGTGATTGAAATGCAATATACAGCAATGCTTACCTGTGCATGGCCTCTTCCTCTTTCCTGTGGTGTCCTGGTGAAAGAATTCCCCGGGGGCTTTGGACACCTTTTTATAGTTCCAGGTGGGAGAGACCAAGAGGGACTAAGGAACAGGGGAGCTTGATGTTTAGAAATCAATGTAAATAATTAGTTTAATCATTTAGGGGATCTGAATAAGGGTAATTATATTAATAGAGGGTTATTGTTTATGATGGTGTCTGTTAAGAATTATTTGTGTAAATATTTATGTTGAACTTTTAATATGTATATCAAATGTCACCCCATGCTTGGTACAGGCTAATTAAGGATGCACCTGTATATAGGGACCTCCATTCTGGTCAGTAGTGGGTTGAGTGGAGATCGAAATGCACTGTGCTTGTGGTGCCAATGGAAAATAAAAAGACAAAAACCTGATGCATCAAAACTCTGGAGCCTCCACTGCTACAGTTGCTCTTTGACATACATATAATGCCTTATTCTTATTAATGCCTTATTATACACTTAATGGCAGTCTCACAGTCCAAAGAGGGTAGCATGTTGAGATCATAATTCATATACAACAACTTCCTTACTTACTACTAATAAGTAATAATTCTGAGTTTATTGAGGGAAAACTCTTATTTAATGGCTTACTGGTTGTATATTAAGGCCATGCAGAATAAGGCATTAATAAGTATTTAATAATGACTAATTAAGAGTCTATGCTGACAAAGGTCAAAGAGAAAAGGCTTTGTAGGAATGGTCTCCAGTGTGTAGGTGAGTCTTAGACACTGTGTGATCTTCAGATTTATGAAGGATTGAAGCCAAAAACAGCCTCAGTCCAACAGACTTGTTCTCCTGTTCAGTGGAAACATGCTGAGATGTTCCACATGTGAGCTGAGCTCCAAAGGCTGCTCCACACTCACTGCACTGTGGCTCTGCAGGACATCACCCACTGTTACTGATGTTCACATGATGTTAGCAGAGCTTCCTGTGCTTTCCTCCAGCTGCTCCTCAGCATGTCTGAGTGTCTGTGTCTTCTCCACAGCAGCTTGGAGGGTGTGGATGGTTCCTCTGGAGCTGAGCCTGACTCCATCTTTATGGTGTGTACGTCTACAAAGACACTAAACCTGTGTCAGCCTGTGATCAAAGCACTGTGTACTTCTACACACACACACACACACACGTGTTCATGTGTTCATGTTTAGTTTGAATTCAGGTCAAATGTCACATTATCCACACTTTTCTCTGTTGTTTATTGGGCGGTCGATTAAATCTGGGCTTCTTTTCACAACATTTGTCAAGTTTTTAGAAAATAATCTGAAGAAAACAGAATTTAAAAAGTTTCCATTTCGTGGCAACAAAAGTTAAAACGTAAACATTTCAAATAACTCTTGTGTTCCTCACATCATTAGTTCTTTTATTTTGAAAGTGTGTGTGGTTGTTGGAAGCCGGCCCACAACTTTGGCCCCCTGGGACCAACAGTGACGTAAGAAGCCCCCATAAACATGACAAAGCATCATTCTCAGCCAATAGCAACATTCAAATGTAATAGCCAGGTTTCAGCCCATAGAGCACGTGTGTCAAACTCAAGGCCTGGGGCCCAAATCTGGCCCTTTGGAGCATCCAATTTGGCCCTCAGGATGAAGTCAAAATTACAGAAAACATGAATCATTTTTAAAAAATACCAAATAATTCAGTTGTAGATATCTCAGACGTTCCAACTACATACATTTAATGAATATTCAGAATATTTACCAGAGAATTTTGTGATTTTTTTTCTTCTCATTTTATGTGTTTTTTTCCATCTGAGCAGAAAGTACTAAGGATGGACGATATTGACAAAAAAAAAAAAAAAAAAAATTATCCCTATAATTTCTTGTATTTATCACGATAACGATAAAAATCACGATTAAATAAAAAGCATAAATAAATTCACAACTTAGTGTAAACAGGTTCTTTACAAACACAAATAAATGTTAATAAATCAACATTAGACACATTTGAAAAGGCTACAATAACTGCTGACTCATCATGAGCTGATATTTTATAGAATATATTAGTGCATGTGTGTCACTCTATTAGTGTTATTGTATGTCATTCATTTATTTCATCACTTAAAATGAAATGATTTTCTTAAAAAAAAGCACAAATAACTTTATTAGTGTTTTCACTGCTGCTGAATCTTGTTTAATAATGATAATGAGTTACATAAAGTTATGATTGATAAAAAACTAATTAAATTATTAATTAATTAAACCAGATCAAGCTGATGATTTAATCATTCAGTATATTTAGTGTAATAATCTTAATAGTTACATTAGTCTAATGGGACCAGCTTTGTCTGTGAACACGTGAAATATCATTAAATAATAGTAAATAGTGACGTTAGCATTTATGCTAACATTTATTTCACACAACGTGTGACATGTTTATCTTTTATTCTTCCATAAAGTATTAAATCTGATCATAAACAAATCAGTGGTTTTATGACAGTAAGACGTGTTTTTTTACTTGCTTTGATCCTTATATGGAGTGGTTAGCGTTAGCTCTTAGCTCAGTGTGTCGGTGAGTTAGCTTAGCATAGTTAGCTTTAGTTGAGTTTCCAGTTCATAATCGTTGCTCCAGGTTCATCTCTGTCCCCGTGTTTGTAGAACTTTGGGTAGATCTGATGGAGGAACTTGGATTGGTTGACTTTGTTGATGGTTTTCTGGTTTTAACCAAGTAGTGGTTCATGATGTATCACAGCTCAGCAGCTTCAGGTAGCTGAGACCATCACCTCACACACACACACACACACACACACACACACACACACACACACACACACACACACACACACACACACAGACAGACAGCGGTGTGTGAGGGGGCGTGGCTGTGCACAGCAGAGCTTCCGTAAACAACGTTCTGCTCCAGAGAATAAGAAGTTGTTGACGACAAACAGGGGCAGTTTTGGTCTGTGGAACACGTTTTTTTGGGGGGTCATTCTTGGCTAAATTGAGGAACAAATGGTCCGTGGCCCTCGCTAATTTCCCACATGCGAATTTATCGTTTATATCGTGGGATGACATATTCTTACCGGTGAGAATGTTTTTGACGATAAATCATAAACGATAATATATCACACATTCCTATGTGTGACAATCTTGTGTAACAGGTGCTTCTCACCGTCTTTTTTGGCTCCGCCTCCAGAGTCCAGAACCTCTTTGTCGTCTCATGGTCTCAGGCACGTCGGGGGTCACCAATTGTTAGAGTTTTGAACTAACTCTCATGTTCAGTACCTGAGATTACACACAGAGAGACATAGTCAGAGGTTTTGCTGAATCAATCAATCAATTTATTAGAGATGAACAGAAAATGAATCAACAACAATATCAAGTCAGTAGAAGAACAGACACTCATCTAAAACACAGCTGTGGGCCTCAGGGTCTGCTCACTCCCTGGGCCACCAACCTAGATTTCTTAGCATTTTGATTCCATGTTGTTATCTAGTGTTTCTCCTCCTTTGGCTGACACATGGCTGGGTCATGTGACTTCTTTTGTTGTGATACGTCAGACATTAGTGATTGTCAGGGTCAAACATGAGCTCATCACAGATAAAGACATACATGCAGGAAGACATTTACAAGTCAAAGCACAGTTTTTAAACCTTTAAATCTTACACTATTTATTTAAATTAGAAGATGTTTTACATTTAGAAATCACATGATCACTTACTGTAGTTAATGATGTCATTTACTGGTAATTTAAAGCAATACAAATTATCTACAAGATTATTGATTTATTCCTTATTAATATTTATCATTTAGGGTCTATTGGGTCTGCTTTATTTGATTATTTAGGTATATGAACATGATTTGTTTAACGTGTATTAAGTTTAATTTTTAAAATAGAATTATTCTTATTTGTTAATGATTTAGATTCTGTACACTTTGGATCAAGCTGACTTTTTAGTGTTAATCTGATTGTCTTATTTAGATCTGATTAATCTCATCGTTTACGCACTTGCTTGTGTTTTTGTTAGATTATGATGAAGTTGAAATCAGATGTTCTGAAACTGTTTGTTCCAAAGAATAGGCAGTGAGAACGTTGAATATATTTATTGAGTATAAAGACATATAATTATAGTATTACACACAATAATAAACCATGAATAATAATCCATTCCAACACTACGAAGCTGGCTAACGTCTTACGGAGCTAAATCACCATGGTTACTTAGGCTGAACATCTAACCTGGTCAGGACCAGGTTTTGTTCTGGCAAGGATCTGAGCGAGTCAGGGTTGAGGTCAATTACATTTTTCAATTACATCTTAAATTATCCATGTTCAATTACAATTCAATTACAGTTATTTTCATCCACCTGAAAGTCAATTACAATTACGCTCTTAATTACTAAATGACTTAACCATGTCTTAAATCAGCTGTGAAATACACTAAAACCATTATCTGTCATCTAGTTTGTTTCTCATCTTGTTCGGCTTAAATTAAGGCTGTACCCCTTGATTTATTATTATTATTAAATGTTAAAATTATCTTCATAACAAAGCTCATAACAGCCAATCTATAATAAAACAAAACCCTGCCCTTTACGAGGTACAGCAGACCATGATTCATGCTAAAGTACTCTAATACCTACTACCTGTGTGGGTGTGAAGATTCACAAGGTAATATTCACCATGGCAACCGAGGAATGCACACCTATAGAATCCAACAACCAACCCTGATTAACATGTTGGGATTGACCCACTTTAGGAGGTGGAGCAGACAAGGATTCCAGTTGAACATTGTAGCCAGGCTGAAATCAACACGCTTAACTTAGCTTGTTGTAATCAAGATTCGTAGGACAGCTTCTGTCTAACGGACAATGTTTGATTAGGTGAAACCCGCTAACGGAGATAAATCCAGGATATAATTATTTAACTTTGTAGTATAGCCCCTAAAGGTTTGTGCTATGTTAAACTTTAATCTGTTATTACACAATATTTTGGTTATTTTAAAGAAAACAAGATTGTACATTAAAATAAAGAGTGCAAAGACTCTAATTTATGGTTTTGAAAAGTTCCAGTGTCAATATGAGAGAACCGTAGAACTAATTTGAACCTTAAACATTCAAACTATTGCACTTTTACATTCAGCTGCTGAGGCACAGCAGACTGTCCACATTACTACAGGATGACTGAATCAATGCTAAATACTAGAGGTGATCTCAGTGAGATGGACTCAGAAACATTAGTAAAGGAACGTTCCACAACAATGAGAGTGTCCTGTTAATGTGCTGCTTGTCTCTGTCCCTCAGTGTGTGGACATGTCTGCTGCCTGCAGTGGGACGTCTGAAGATCACTTCCTGTGCTCCATCTGTCTGGAGGTGCTCACTGATCCAGTCACCACACCATGTGGACACAACTTCTGTGAACCATGCATCAGCACACACTGGGACACCAGTACCACCAGCAGGTGTCCCGTGTGTAATCAGGTGTTCAGCACTAAACCTCAGCTGAAGGTCAACATTTTGCTCTCTGAGATGGTTTCTCAGTTCAGACGTGAATCTGAGCAGAAAGCAGCAGCACCAGGAGAAGTTCCCTGTGACGTCTGCACTGGAACCAAAGTGAAGGCCCTGAAGTCCTGCCTGGACTGTGTGTTCTCCTACTGTGAGACTCACCTGGAGCCTCATCTGACAGCATCAGGCCTGAGAAGACATCAGCTGGTGGAGCCTGTGGAGAACCTGGAAACCAGAATGTGTCCAAAGCACAGCAAACTTCTGGAAATGTTCTGTCAGAGTGATCAGACATGTGTCTGCGTGATGTGTTCTGTTTTGGAGCACAAGAGTCACCAGTTAGTTCCTCTGAGAGAAGAGTGTGAAGAAAAGAAGGTGGAGCTGGAGAAGACAGATGCTGACCTTCAGCAGATGATTCAGAAGAGACGAGAGAAGCTGGAGGAGATCAGAGAGTCAGTGAGGATCAGGAAGGATGCTGCAGACAGAGGGAAAGCTGAAGGTGTGGAGATGGTCACTGCTTTGATGGAGCTTGTTCAGAGATGCCTGAAGGAGCTGATGGAGACGATGAAGGAGAAACAGGAAGCAGAAGAGAAAGAGGCTGAAGGTTTGATCAAAGAGCTGGAGGAGGAAATCTCTGAGCTGATGAAGAGAAGCTCTGAGGTGGAGCAGCTCTCCCGCTCTGAAGACCACCTCCACCTCCTCCAACACTTCTGCTCCCTGAAAGCTCCTCCAGCCACCAAGGACTGGACAGAGGTCATGGTCCATCCATCATCATATGAGGAGACTGTGCTGAGAGCTGTGGCTCAGCTGGAGGACACACTCAGTGACAAGATGATGAAGATGAAGATGAAGATGATGAAGATGATGCAGCAGTTTGCAGTAGATGTGACTCTTGATCCTCTTACAGCTCATCCTGACCTCGTCCTGTCTGATGATGGAAAACAAGTTTATGACAGTGATGAGAAGAAGAACCTTCCAGACAACAAAGAGAGATTTTCTCCTTGTCCCTGTGTTTTAGGGAAACAGAATTTCAGTTCAGGTAGATTTTACTTTGAGGTTCAGGTAAAAGGAAAAACTGAGTGGGATTTAGGAGTGGTTAAAGAATCTATCAACAGAAAGGGAATCATCTCTCTGACTCCTAAGAATGGTTACTGGACTGTGATCCACAGAGATGGAAATGTGTATAAAGCATGTGATGATCCTCCAGTCATTCTTCATCTGAAGTGTGTTCCTGAGAAGGTTGGTGTGTTTGTGGACTATGAGGGGGGTGTGGTCTCCTTTTATGATGTAGATGCAGCAGCTCTGATCTACTCCTTCACTCACTGCTGCTTCACTCATAAACTACACCCATTCTTTAGTCCTTGTTTAAACAATGGTGGTAAAAACTCAGCACCTCTGATCATCTGTCCTGTCAATCAAAGTGAATGATCAGTGTCATGATGAAGTCTCACCAACAATAGATTCAATGGTTCTCTGCAACCATTCACTTCTCCAGGTTGGTTACGCACTCCATCCAACCTAACATGTATGTTTCTCAACAGTGGGAGGAAACATTTTATTAAAGAAGTTTCACATTTGGTGTTTGGATTGTGATGAAATATGTTTGAAAAAGTGATTTTTTTTATTTAAATACCACAAACTTGTTAAATTGTACAAACATGTAAGTTGTTTAATGATTAGTTTAAAGGTGTTAGTGGATGGTAAAATAGAAACATGATTATTTTATATGAAATGTAATGAAAACAAAACAATTGCAGAAATGTATAAAAATAGTGTTTTTTAAGTCACTGCTACTCTTACTTATTATCTTAACCTTTAATTAAAGTAAAACTGTGAAGTTTTGGTGTTTAAGATATTGACATTTATTCAACCATCCTTTTACAACACATAAAATAATAATTAGTAATTAGATAAATACTCAGTCTAATTATCATTTAATAAAAAGCAAATATAAAGTAATAACTAATTTTAATAAAATAACTACATTTTTCACATTGTGCCTCAGATCATTTACACATTTTTACCTTTTTTACTTCATTTACTTCAAGCTGTTGGAGATGCAGCTGAAACCCATTTAATTAATTTTTCATTTGTACATTTGGACTGTGATATTATTTGATGTACATGGGGAATCTATGTTGGTTTGCATTTTCATGAAAGGAATAAATACATTTATGTTGACATTTACTTTGGTTTTTTACCGTCTGCTCTTGTTTAATCGTGTTACTGTAACAAGTGAATTTACCATCAATAAAGATCTATTCTATTCTATTCTATTCTATTCTATTCTATTGTATTTCTTTAACCAGCTCAGAAAGATGAACAACAGAATGTTATTTCCAGCATAAACATTGTGTTGTATCCTAGGCTCACTGAAACAGAGCGCCCCCTGTGGTCAAACATGAAACTTATGTGTCGTAAAGGAATGTCACGTTGTAGCTGCTGCTCTTACAGTTTGCCCCCTGGTGGTCAAATAAAGCCATTGCAGTTGATTTCATCACTTCCTCATATCTAAGATTAGTCCTTAGATTTTTTTAGACACATTAGCGTTGCAGCAACAATTGGTCAATGAATGTCCACTGGACATTTATGTTAATCATGTTACTATAGAAACGTAATAGAATCGTTGGAGTTTTTCTCTCATTTTGTGTGTTTTTGTCAAATGTCAGCACAGTTTTCCCACGCTTTTATCTAATGATTGCAGTCATTTTTAATCACAAATTGTTGAAAAATAAATCTTTGTTTTTTTTCCCAAAATAATGTAATTTTATTAAATCTATTCCACACATTTTTCCCAAATTAAAAAAAAAAAAAAAAAAAAATTGGTCACAAACTCAAGGAAATTTAAAAATTGTATATTGTAACATCCATTATTTTACTTATATTCATAAGGAAGAATAATGTTTGTTTTTTGTCATTTTGTGTTTTTCTCATTTTATGTTTTTTGTCAGAATTGTGTATTTTTTTCTTGCATGTTTTTGTTGTTTTATGTGTTTTTATGGTTTTATTTTGTGTGTTTTTTGTTTGTCGTATTGTGTGTTTTTGTTGTTTGTTTATTTGTTAATTTAATTTAATTCAACTTTATTTTATATAGCACAAATTACAACAATAGTCATCTCAAAGCACTTATTTAGTATATTTCTCTTTATTTTTTGTGTTTTTGATGTCGTCATGCATTTTTTGTTGTTTGTTTTTGTGTAAAATTCTACATATTTTTTTTCTCATTTTGTGTGTTTTTCTTGTCAAATGTCAGCACATAGTTTTCCTATGGAAGCTTAAAAGAGTCATAATGAAATAAATAAAAAAAACAACATTTTGAAATAAATACTATTTTGATAAATAACAGACAAATATATAATATGGCCAATAAATTGTTAAATAAGTTTTTTTTTTCTTTTTTTTTTTTATTTATTCAGTTTATTTCCGACATGGTTACATTCACTTGGTTACATTCATTTTTTTTTTTTTTTTGTACATGCCGAAAAAGGAGACGAGAGAAGCAATTTGCTTATTCAGGTCCCGTCCCCTGTTTTGTACATCAAAAATTTACATGGGTTTACATGTCTCTCTGGTCAAACATTCTTAAGTTGTTCTGAACAGTCCTTTTTTTGTGTAGGATTAATTCTCATCTGTAGTCAGTGCCTTCTTTTTTTTTTATTTCTCCTCCTCTCCATCGCTGCAGCCTCCAGTTCAAGAAAAAGTTCATCTTGTTTTGTCTCCATACATCAAGGCCATTCCAGCTGTTGTCAGCTCCCTTGGCAGTGTTGTGTTTCCCACTGCTATATTTAATTCTTTCTTGTATAAACACACCACCATGTCTTAGTTCATAAGCAAGGCAGTAATGCAATCCTTAATCACCCCACCACCTAGCAATTGAAATGAATAAATGACAGACCTTTTTAACTCTCGGTTTTCACATTGAATTCAGTATCAGTAAAATAATCACAGTCTGAGTTTTGTTTCCAGTGTTTATATAGATCTGGGTCCATGTCCTTGATTACCATCAGTAATGTTGTTGTTTAGGTGGATCCTTCGTATTTTCCCAAGTCTTCCATTGTTTTGATAAAGATTGGTTTTCCATTCTCTTCTCACAGTGGTGTGATATAAATCCTGCAGTTTCTCGTCCACGTCTTTAGAATTTTTCCTCCTTTTTTTATTTATCGTACCTTCCATGCGATGCTTGCGTTTTGTTTAGTCAAGTTTTCATTTATGAAGACCTTTGTTTCCTTCAGTTTCTTGCCTTGCTTGAGTAGTTCTCCTTTAAATTTGACATTCGTGAAGGTTATTTTTACAGCTCTGGTATCATTTCTCTTTGGCAGGAGATGGCAGGAGTTGATGTTGTCAGGGTTCAGGACAATGTCCTTCGACTCCAAGTAGTCAATGACCTGTTGTTCAATCGATTTTGTTTCTTCGTCACTCGCGTAACTCCTGGGTGTTATCTTTAAGCCTGTGATGATGACATCTTTCTCTCTTTCCTTTTGTTCCAACTGTTCAACCCTCGCGTTCAACAGTTTTATCTCTTCAGCATTTCTTTCATTCTTTTCTTTCAGTACCTTTGCTTCACTTTGAAGGTTTTCCAGTGAGTTTTCCAGCGTCTTTTCCAACGACTTTATCTCGGCTGTGATCCGTGCAGAAAGATCGCCTTTGAGGTTTCGTATCATCTCCTTGACCTCTTCCAAACCCCGGTCGGGTTCTGAAGGGCCTGCAGGCGGTTTTTTAACCATTTTTCTCTTCGTCTTGGGCCCAAGTTTTCTTTTCTCAGGGTGTCCAAGGTCGTCTTATCGGAGCAAGTGAAAAAAACGTCTGCTCTCTCAAAAGACCAGAGAGAAGTTAATATTATTATGAGATACATTTTATTATTCTTTAATATTGAATTATTATTATTTTATTATAATTAGATATTTCATAATGATTATTTTAACAACATCATAATTCTTAAAATAGTAACTTTTTATTTATTTTCCAAGATTTTATAAAATCAATCAATCAATCTTTTTTCAATCAATCTTTTATTTGTATAGCGCCAAATCATAACCAATGGTATCTCAAGACACTTTACAGTAGAGCAGTCTTAAGGACGGACTCTTCATTTTATGGATACACACATATGCATATATACGTATATACACATACATATGTATCCCAAACCCAACATGAATTCATCATGGCGGCAAGGAAAACCTTCTGTTAAGCAGCAGGAACCTTGTGTGGATCCCATTCCTATGATGAACAGCCATCCACGTTATGCTGTGTTGGATGTGTGCAGAGGAGAGGGTGGAGACAGAGTTGTTGAGACTCTGTAACTCCACACTGAGGATCCCACGGACCTGCAAGACAAAAGCCAGAAGGAGTACAGGAGCAAACACACAAGGGAAGAAGCAGACATAGATGGAGTGTTAGGGAGAGGAATGGGACCCTCTCCGGTCCTTGTCTGAGTTGAGAAGAAGAAAATTTTGGTCCATCCAGGCCCTAATGTCCTTTAGACAGGCCTCAAGTTTAGATAGCTGATTTGTCTCATCTGGCTTCATTGATACATATAATTGAGTATCATCAGCATAGCAGTGAAAGTTAACAGAGTATTTTCTCATAACATTACCAAGGGGGAGCATATAGATACAGAAGAGGATTGGACCTAGCACAGAGCCCTGAGAAACCCCGTAGCTTACTTTAGTGTACACAGAAGACTTATTATTCACGTGTACAAACTGGTACCTATCAGATAGGTAGGACTTAAACCAGTTTAGGGCAGTCCCTGTGATTCCAAGTAATATCTCTAATCTCTCTAGTAGAATATAGTGATCTATAGTGTCAAAAACTGCACTAAGATCTAATAAAACCAGCACTGAGAATCGTCCTTCATCTGAAGCCCAGAGTAGATCATTAGTTACTTTAACTAAAGCAGTCTCTGTGCTGTATTGAGCTCTAAAACCTGACTGGAAGTCCTCGAACAGCTGAGCCGCCACAACTTTCTCAAGAATCTTTGAAATAAAAGGAAGATTAGAATTAGGCCTGTAGTTTGCTAAAGTGATGAAATCAAGAGTAGGTTTTTTGAGAAGGGGTTTGATTACAGCTACTTTAAAGGACTTTGGCACGTAGCCTATTGATAGGGATATATTTTTTGTCTCCAACAAAGATGGGCAGACTAGGGGAATAACTTCTTTAAACAGCTTAGTTGGGATCGGATCTGAAAGGCAGGTCGATGGTTTGGAGGATGAAATAATAGTTAAGTTCCTGAAGTCCTATATGTGTGAAACAGTTTAGGTTAGGCCTATTTACAATTAATGGTACAGCAGGCCCAGGTGAAGGCAGGGAGTGGCTAATTTTATCTCTAATCTTATGAATTTTATGGTTAAAAAATGTCATAAAGTCCTCACAGCTGAGGGCTAGAGGAATCATGGGCTCAATAGAGCTCTGACTTTGTGTTAGCCTGGCTACAGTGCTGAAAAGGTACCTCGGATTATTTTTATTTTCTTCAATTAGTGAGGAGTAGTATGTAGATCGACTATGTCGTAAGGCTGTCATGTATTTACTATGGCTTTCTTGCCAAAGTATTCGTGACTCCTCTGTTTTATTGGAGCGCCACATTCTCTCTAATTTACGGGTTGTTTGTTTGAGTGTGTGAGTTTCAGAGCTAAACCACGGAGCTTTCCTCTGACGTTTAATAGTTTTTTCCCTCAATGGGGCAATTGAGTCCAAGGTGGATTTTAGTAGACTAGCAGAGCTATCGACAAGCAGATCCAGTTGAGAGGGGTTATAGTTAATATCATAGTTATTTATTGGATGGTGCACTGAGTGTAAGGCAGCAGGAATGGCCTCTTTAAATTTAGCCACAGCACTGTTGGATAGATTTCTACTTGTAACTATTTTATTGCACAGTGCGAGATCCTCTAGGATAATGTTAAAAGATATTAAAAAGTGATCTGATAGCAGAGGATTTTCAGGGTAGACTTTTAGTTTTTAAATTATTAACAAATAAAAATTGTGGGGTTGCATTTTGGCACCCCTCCAGCAGATGGCGCGCAAGGCGACCACCTGTGCTCAGCTTCAGAGGACAGGGTCTTTGTGTATTCTTCTTGTTTTGTGTTTATTAAGTTATTCATTATTGTTTGGTGTATTTTCTAGATTTTTTGTGCATATTTGTGGTCATTTTGTGAAATTTTACAGTAAATTTCTGTACTTTTATTGTCCTTTTGTTCAGTTTTGTTATTATTTTGTGTGTTGTTCCTTCATTTTGAGCGTTTACTTTGGGGTGTGGCCAATACTAGACTGAGTATTGTGTGGCCCACGTCTGGTCCAAACCTAAAGCTAATAAATGATTGCTAATCAGGAAATGTCCAAATGAAGCTCTGTGATGATGGGCTTTTATTGTTAGACACGTTGTCCTAACCAACAGGACAGAGGAGTTCATCTGTTGACCAATATCATAGTTAATGTTGTTGTGGACTGTCCCAGAAAAGCTGCTGCTCTCTATTTGATCTAAAAACAAAGACTTTGCTGCAAATTAAAGATAAAATATAAGAAAAAAACACTACATTTGAGGAGAATTCTTAAAACAAGAGACATTATCTGTCCATGCAGCAAGTTAAATTTACTAAATAAGAAATCTTGAAAAAAGATGTTAAATCTTAAAATAAGAAGATCCTGATAAATATTCTAAAGGGTTAAAATAAGCAGAAATGGAAGATTATTAGATTAAACTACTTAAAATCAAACTTCCTACAGCACAATAATAAGTTAAATATACTGACTATAAGCAAATAATTCTTGAGAAAAAAAGTTTTTTTTTTTAATTTATGCAAATGAAAGCTTCAGAACAAGAAGAAAACAACTAATCTAAGTAAAAAATGACTCAGTATTAGTGAAAAATGATTAAGCTGTTTCTTGATACAAGTTGACTCATCTTGAAATAAACCTAAATCTATATTAAAACTAAAACCAAAATTTTAAAACCAGTTTTTGTTCTTAGAATAAACATCTTATCAGAATCACAACCAGGAGTATGAGTACCATCAACATTTATTAACAGTATGAACCGTACACCAGAAACAGTGGTTGCTGCACACTTTTTATGTCAAATTTAAGACAATTTAAGCAAAACAAACAGCAATGAACAAAACACATAATATGCTGCTGTATAAAGTGCTGTGATTTGTCACGTGAAGAAGGCAAAAACAAAATGATCAAACATTTGTGCAACACTACAATGTAAAGTATTCAAACATGTCTCAGTTCAAGGTCCATCTAACATGTGAGACCTAAGGACACTGAGGGAAAACTTGTGGCGTAGCTAGCCAAGTCAGGCACAAAACAACTTATTCAAAGGCATTGCAAACAAAAACAACTGTGAACTTGTAATAGAGAATAAGAACGCTACGTCAACTGTATAAACTATGGAAGTATATCTGTACCATAATTCAATTTAAAATCCATTAACAGAAATAATTTTTCATTTTCAGAAAATAACTGCATTTTTAACTCATAAATAAAATGAATAATAAATCATCCATTTTCATTTTCTTCTTCCCTTAAACATGACGCTCTGGTGGGAGGAGTCAATGCAGACTGGAGAAGAATTACAAACGGTGGAAAATCAGATGATTTCAGGTCAAAATAATGTGAGCAGCTGATTTTCTGAGGGTACACAGATCCTAGATGACTAAGATAGTTTATAAATGTGATGACTGTACTACAATAGAGTTACACAGAAGTAGTTTGATATTTGCAACCACTGTTTATTTGTCAAAGGTCACAGATTAATTCAATGAAACTTTATTTATACAGGGACAATTCCAACAATAGTCACCTCGTAGCGTGAGATAACAGGCAACACATTGTGTGATCATTGGTTTCTAAGAAGGGTTTACAGATGAAAAGCTCTATTATAGCTAAGTGTGTGCTAATATGCTAATTATTGTAATATACAGTTTTTAATAGCAGACATGATAATTACAGTCATAATATATTGTGTTTCTGGGTGTGCAAAGGTTACAGATGTGTTCCAGTGAGTCATTATTATTTTGATATTTATTTGAAAATATGTTCTAAATAATATTTCATCCCAAGGTTCCTTTATCAATGCAGATATGGTAAACAATACCAAAAGTCCATATATTAATAACAATAAAACTTAATAAATCTCCCCCATGTGACCAAACTACAACACTGCATTTTTATTTTTTCCATTCATTATTAAATAATGATGACATGTATGGTGACCATACGTCTGGTTTTAAACATGTCCTCTTTTGTTTTCACGTGGTGTCAGGGCTGTGTGGGGATATTTTACAAATTTCTGGGTTTCCCAGGGACTTTGAACGCATCTCGAGGCATGCGTTAATTTAAAAGACGTACCTCCACAAAAATGTGTTCTATCTGTCACCTGCAGTCACAGATTTTTTATGCTATAGATATAGAATCAACTGCACTTTGTAAAAAAGACAAACAAACAAAATGATATAATGTGTTACCATTGTTATTTTGATTTTAAAACCAATCATTTATTTGGTTTTTATTTTTTTCTGTTTCTGGTTTTTCTGTTTTCCTGATTCTGGTTTTAAATTAATTAAAAAATTACAGGTAAAAAGTGCCATAAAGTAGATGTTTTAGGTAATAACATGCTCCATAGTTAATTATTAGTTATTTTTGGTGTGTCAGCATGTCTTTCATGTAATGTATGACTTTAATTCAATTTGTTGAAAATTATTTCCTAGACAAACAAATGCAGTTATTCTGCATCATGCAGTGATAGACACAACAAACACATATACAGCTGTTATGTTACTGCACAATATCATATAAGTTAGCTGTTACCATAATAGCTTTATATTGTAACAGCTCTGCTGTTTGTTGGATGTGTCCGTTGTAGATGTTCCTAATTCCTACAGCGTTGGCAGTCAGTGAAGGCAACTTGAGGATGCGTAGTGGAGATGTGTATTTACAGTCTATGGTGTAGAGAGTTTGTGTCAGAAGTTAACTTTGGATTCATCTTTGTAATTTACCTTTCCATGTTTTATTTGGTGTGGTCACAGCAAACAGTGACTCAGGAATTTTCATGCAGTGAAAACTGATGTGAGTCATGATGGTAAACAGCTAGGCAGGCAGTATTGGTTTCACGTTTATGGTGAAGTGCTACGAAGTGTCACAATGTGTGTGTGCACTCTGTGTATCTGTTGCACGGTGTATATTCTGTTTGCTTTGAAGAAGTAATCCCACTAAGTAATCCTCATTTTTAATAAAAATACTGGTAATCTGATTACATGTTTTTAAATGTACTGTAACAGATTATAGTTACATTATTTTTGTATCCAGATTACATAACGCTGTTACTAGTAATCCATTACTCCCCAACCCTGTGTGTGTGTGTGTGTGTGTGTGTGTGTGTGTGTGTGTGTGTGTGTGTGTGTGTGTGTGTGTGTGTGTGTGTGTGTGTGTGTGTGTGTGTGTGTGTGTGTGTGTGTGTGTGTGTGTGTGTGTGTGTGTGTGAGAGAGAGAGACAGAGCATTTAGGGGCCCCATCTATGAAGTCAGCAAAATGAAGGTCCGTCGTTCTATGTGATAAACACATGTATTTATTTATCTGAATAATATTCACTGTTATGCAGGGTGTTTACTATTATTTGGGCCATAGTATATAGTCATCTTAAAGATGTAAATCCTTGTTTTAATCATAAATAAAAAATGGCCAAAAATGGTGGAAAAAGTTGTGAAATGGGATTTTAAAAACCACAGAAATTGGTTAAAAGTGGCAAATTAGAATGGACAAAAACGAACAGAAAAAGTGTTTTCAAAGTGTCAATATTGGAACAATTAGTTTAAACTTTCAAAAAATGGGCATGACAAATGGTGTATGTGGTTAAATTGGCAAAAATAATCATGAAATACAATGAAAAAGGATAAAAGTGACAATAATTGGTCAACATATGTGACATTAGATGCAAAAGTGGTGGAAAGGAGTTGTAAGTGTCTTGAAAGTGGAAAAATGTGTAATAAAATAAACTTAAAATGCATTAAAGTTCAGGATTGAAGCCACAGATGCTGCAGGGCGAGAAAACACACACACACACACACAGTTTACACACAAATGCCCCAGGGATGCGTTCACACTGATTCTGTGTCACAAAGTCACGTGTTGGAAAAAGTCACACAAACACCACTTCTACTACACATTATTTGTGTAAACATTTGTTCCTCTAAAGATGTTTATTATGAAGATGAAGCGATCATCTGTAGTTTAAAGATGTGTAGCTCTGTGGGCCTGTACTACAAAGCTGGATATGTATATCCTGGATTTATCTCTGTTAGCGGGTTTCACCTAACCAAACATTCTCTGTCAGAGAGCAGCTGCACTATGAACTGAGATATCAACTCACTCTCTTAACCCAGGTGATTTCAGCCTGGCTACGTGCACGCTCCAGTGACAGGGGTGAGAAAGGACCCCCACACTTTGTGTATAGCAGCACAACTGCTGTATGTTCCTGCTGAGGCTGTCAGCGTCACCACAGGGTATAATGAAAGTGTATAATGAATGAATGAATGATCTGATTGGTCCGTGGATACAGAAAGTGTCTGACACACACAGCCTCAATCAGCTGACTAGGCATTTTACAAAGATCATCATTCAAAAGTATTAATATTGTTTATTTTTGGTGAGTCACACATAAACCTTTTAGTTTCTGGGCAAAGATTTGTCCATAGAGACTAGAAACAAATGTAGAGACTTTATCTTGTGTTATTGGAGAGTTTTCTGATGTTTTAGAGACATAAAAGCATGTATCACTCACTGCTGTGAGGACAGTAAGAGGCTCAGAGCCACAGCTGATCCTCACACACAAGCAGCTGATCAGAGCAGACACACTCCACACTGCAGATGAAATGTGTCTGTTCTCTGTCTCCACCTTAGATACTGTTTCTCTTAGTTTTACAAGCTATTTATCTCGTTTGTTATCACTCTCTCTCTGACTCAGGGCAGACTGTGCACGGACTGAAAGCAGATCAAGTGAAGTCCACCACACACACAGAGTCAGAGGAACCTCTGTGACTCTGTTCCTCATGAACATGTTTGTGCCTTTATTCTGTTGCTTCTCCACCTCAGTCTTCATTTTTCCTCTTGATTTGACAAAAGTCACGTTAGAGATTTCTGCTGGAATATAAAGCCATGGGACTTTATCTACTCTCAGATCAAGAATACATTGACTTTTGACGAGCAGCTCAAGCAGCCAATAGTAATGCTTAAAACAGCTCATTGGATGGTCCCATTGTTAGAAAGACCTCTGATTGGCTGACATCCATTCTGTATTGATAAACTTCATTTTCAGAGCCTGGCGAAGGAGAAGAGATTCACTGTCTACTCAGAACACTTTGGATTACAATATGCTCAAAGATAATTATGGATTTTTGACCAAATAACATTAAAAAAAAAAAAAAACATACTGCAGCTTTAAGCGAAGGGATGAGTACTGCTGAATTTTCACCTGCCAACTTTCTGGGTGTTTAGAACCGTGATTGTTTTAACTCAACCATATTTTTACACATTTTTGCAGCTTCATAGGCCAGTTAGCTCAGCTGGTCAGAGCGTGGTGCTAATAACGCCAAGGTCATGGGTTCAAACCCCATACTGACCAGATATTAATCAAGGACCATAAACCTGCTTTCATGTGTTGTAAATGTTAGTGTATGAGTCAGAAAGGACAAGATATGAATATGTATACAATAAACACAGATAAAGAATATCTAAACTGTTAATCATTCCCAAACCTGGAAGAAAATTCACAAATAGCCAAAAATCTAGAATGACTGACAGTAAAGAAGCTTCTTTTTGACATCTTAATAAATCAGCAAGTAGGACAAATACCAATTTATTGATGAATAATCCCAGAACAATTTAGGTTAAATACTAATAATACTTACTTTGTATGTGTATGCCTTGTGTATTCAGGTGTCCAACCATCATTTTGTATCCACAGTTGTGATGGAGCTGCAGAATGTAGGTTATACTTTCATCCAAATCATTGTCTTACAATGTAGTGAATAAATCATGGACTCTGTTTATCCAAAACAATGAGAAAGGTCACAATAGACATGAAATGAAAACTGTCTGTGAAATGATCTAACCATTGTATGTAATAAAAACTCATAGACTAATAATAATGTAGCCTATTTTTAATGATCAAACATGTACATATATTAGCACACTATAGCTACAACTGTGCTTGTTTTGACAAAGTAAGTTTTACTGAACTCTAAATTAAAACTACTGCTAACCTGGACAGATGCTAGAGATAACAAGGACAAAACAATACTAGATGACTTTATACATTAGCTGATATTAAGGACAAGGGCTGATGTGCTGTTAAAACAGACCAGATTGTTTTAATGTAGCCTAATTGTTGTGTAGTCTACATGACATTAGAACCTGAACATATGCCATATAATATGACCAGTCTATAGCTTCATAATATTAGTATTGAAATGGAATAGCAATGCAACGTTAGCCTAGCCTACTATTAATACACATTAACATGAGTAATATTTACACACTAATATAGTTCTACTGTTGCTACTTTCAAACAAGCAAGAGTTACAAAACAGATGTTGACAGAAGTAGGTTAAAATGACCTTATCTCATAATGTACCATCCTCACACTAATTGTTCTCTCACTCACACTGAACATCTCTGTGATGTCCAGAGCAGTGTTCTCTGAATGGAGGTGAGCCTCAATCATATGGGGGTAAAAAGTAGGAGGGGCATCTGAAGGTTGTTTCTTCAGTCTCTGAGAAGATGCAGAACTGGTGGGAAATTTCTTCCAGACCATCAAACACTGCTGGGTCAACTTCTAAATCCATATCAGAGTTTAGCTGAGCTAAGCTGTTAATAAAACTATCCAGATAAAAGTGAAGGTCGTCATTTGGTGAATTGTTTTCAACTTCATCAGCTAAAGCTCGTAAGTCATTCACTAAAACTCTGAAATCAGCCATCTTCACTTCTTCATCTAAGCCACGCTTAGAAATAAATAAAGAAATGTAGAAATAAATAAAAGTAGAAATAAAAAAGTAGAAATAAATACATGAATAAATAAATGTGGAAATAAATAAATGTATAAATCAATTTAAGGCATTTAATTATTTATGTCCCATTTATTAACCAGTTTTTATTAATTTATTCATGCATATAATAATCTATTTATGTATGTATTCATTCTTTTATTTATTTATTCCAATATTTTTTTATACACTTATTTATGCATACGTTTGGCAGGTTTGGTCCTCCATACTCCCTGAGTACCAGTCAAACAAAGTTATGTGCACTCCTGTTTATAGAAATACACAAAAAGAGGATTTAAAAGACATTCATAATTTAAAACTGCAATTATTAATAAGAATAAAATGTGTTTAAAGTGCTGATGAAGATCCACAAGCAGGAAACCCTGGAACACAGAGACAAGAGTTACAGTAGAAAACAGAATAAACAAAGACTGAGAACACAAGGACTAAACACAAACTAAACAGAAGCTGACACCTCCATCCTGTTTAAAATACTGATGATTCAGCAGAATGGCTTTGAGCCTGATGGACACAAACAGCTTGGGTCAGTCCTTTTTTTACTGGTTACATGATGAATTATCAATGAAGAGAGACTGTTTCACTTGAATCTAATCCTCTATCATTAACCTTCTAAATGAATCCTTTAGAAATCATTTTTTAACGTTCTGACCAACAGTGTGCATTAGTTTGAGCTCTACTTCTCCCACTGATCAGTTGATGTCTCCACTACTGACCTGAGGGCCATTGTTGGGGTGTTGGGAAGCATCAGTAGACAGTCCCATGTCTGACGCTCACTGTTGTCATACAACACAAACTCTCTGATCTTGACTTTTACTCCACTGTTGAAGTCAGCAGACAGCTTCATGAATCTGACTGTGTGATTGTCCTCCATCCTCACCTGGTAACACAGAGAAACTATTAGGTCAGCACAATGTTTTAACTACATATACAAAAACTCACCCATTCACAACATTGACAATCAGAAATTAAATGAAAACTAAAATAAATCAGAAGTCACCCAATTAACACACTTCCAGCAGGTTTAAAATACATAAACTTAAAGCTGCAGTATGTACTTTTTTGTTACTTAATTTGGTCATAGATAGACCTCTGCTCTCTCTCATGGCTCTGTATCTGAGCTTTAGAAAAACAAGGGGCGAGACGCTACTTTCCAGCCAATCAGAAATCTTTTTACTAAAGTAGATGCGTGTTCACGTCCTTCCTGTAGTATAAGTGCAATGGTGGACTTTCTAGCAGGAAAAGTGGCCATTACAGCGTTAGCACAACAGTTACAAGAAAGCAAAAGGAAAAAGGAAGACCGACGTAGTGAAGCAACACTTAAAAGCACATGTGTCAAACTCCAGTCCTGGGGGCCAAATCCGGCCCTTTAGAGCATCCATTTCGGCCCGCAGGAGCAAGTTAGCACGTCTGCCCCACAGCAAGAAGGTCCTGGGTTCAAGCCCTAGGGTGGACTTGGGTCCTTTCTGTGTGGAGTTTGCATGTTCTCCCCGTGCTGCGTGGGTTTCCTCTGGGTACTCCAGCTTCCTCCCACAATCCAAAAACATGACTGTAAGGTTGATTGGAGTCTCTAAATTGCCCATAGGAGTGAATGAGAGTGAGTGAATGGTTGTCTGTGTCTGTGTTGCCCTGTGATGGACTGGCGCCCTGTCCAGGGTGTACCCCCGCCAAGCGCCCTATGAGAACCGGATATTGGCACCGGCAGACCCCCGTGACCCTGTTAAACGGAAATAAGCGGGTATGAAAATGGATGGATGGATGTTGAATTAGGTTTTAGCTAGTAATTAGCTTTTTAAAACCCTGAATTATTTACTTTTTACTATTATTATTAATATTTCTATCATTCACATTTGAATATATTTCCACACCTCGAGGCTAAAGTTTAATTTAAAACTGTTTGAAACCTTGTAATAATGGAAGAATGTGAATAAAGTTTTTTTTCTTTAAAAAAACGTGTTGTGCCTTCACTTAAACTATATTAATAAAGTAAGAAAAAAACTATTAAACATGCACTGAACAATATATATTTTAATCTGTTTAAACAAACATTTTAAAAGATATTTCACTTATTTCTGTAAAAAATAATGTTTTATTTCTGTTAAAAAATCATTCCTTCATGCAGAGTTCAGCATGTGTTTCATCGTCACATTATCTTCAGGAAATTATTATTTTTGTTTTTTTTCTAGTTCAGTGTAATCTCTGTAGTTGTGTGTTAGTAATAAATATTAAAACAAAAAGGTTATATTTTGGGGGGGTCAATATTTTTAGCACGGCATATTATATATATACTGTATATATATATATATATATATATATATATATTGTTGCGCACGGTGGCTTAGTGGTTAGCACGTCCGCCTCACAGCAAGAAGGTCCTGGGTTCAAGCCCTGGGGTGGACACTTGGGTCCTTTCTGTGTGGAGTTTGCATGTTCTCCCCGTGCTGCGTGGGTTTCCTCCGGGTACTCCGGCTTCCTCCCACAATCCAAAAACATGACTGTAAGGTTGATTGGAGTCTCTAAATTGCCCATAGGAGTGAATGAGAGAGTGAGAGTTGTCTGTGTCTCTGTTGCCCTGTGATGGACTGGCGCCCTGTCCAGGGTGTACCCCCGCCAAGCGCCCTATGAGAGCCGGAGATTGGCACCGGCAGACCCCCGCGACCCTGTTAAAACGGGAATAAGCGGGTAAGAAAATGGATGGATGAATGGATATATATTGTTTTCTGAGTGAATCCGTCTGTTGTGTAACGTTACAAAAACTATTCCAATATGACAACAAAAGGAAAGCACGGTGATCAAAGTCATTTATTTGTTAATGTGAGAGTTCTAAGATCTTTGTTACATCAACAATAAAGTGGTTCAGAAACCGACACATTTCAGAATAATTGTCTTTTTTACATCATCCACACTTTAATTAAAACTAAAAATCATCTCCCTCACTTTTTACAGAGGCATTGATTGTTGAGAATGTATTGATCCAGTTAGATTGATTGAATGGTGATCAGCCAATCACAGCCAGCCATTTGACTAAGGTAAACAAAGAGTTGATGAGTAAAGTGATGGAAAATGAATAACAAGTGGTAAAAAATGGTCCAAAAGTGGCAAAAATGTGCCAAGAAAATTGTGAAAAGTGTCTAAAATGGACCAAAAACAGTCGAGTGGCAAAAAATGACAAAAAAGAGGAAACAGGTATGTGGAACAAAAAGAGGCAAAATGTAGGAAAAAAGGAAACAAGTGTTATTTATTGGGCCAAAGGTTGATTATTTGGATGAAAAGTGGTTAACAATGGTTAAAGAATAGACAAAAATTGAATAAAAGTGTCAAAAAGAACTTAGAAAAATGGAGCAAAAATAGGACAAAGAGATATTTTTTGGCAAAAGAAGCTAAAATCTGAAAAAACAAGAAAAAGTGTCAAATTTTTTTTTTTGGAAAAGGGATAAAAATGGGACAAAGGAAGTTGTAAAACAGCCAAAATAAAAGGATAAAAAAAGGGTTTGAAAAGTTTCCTTTTTTAAGGTTTTCTGGGGGAATAATAATTAAAATGAAGACATAAAGAGCCACATGTTGAGAATCACTGACTTAATAACAGCTTTATCATGATTTTAGTAAATTAATTTAATAAACAAAACCCTTAGAACACCCTCACTTTATAAATCTTCATCATGATGATGATGATGATGTACAGGTTTGTACAGGGTCTCCTCAGTCCAGATGTTGATGAGCTCTAGGGGGCGCTGCTGCTCCTGACGTTGAGCTCAGCAGCCAATCCTCTGGCTCTCTGGTAAAAGAAGAGGGAGAGTTGTGGATCCAGCAGAAAGTTGTGGTAGATGGTATCCAGACGTGTGCACAGCTACAGCTGGGATCTCTTGTTGATCAGATCCATGGCTGCAGCCAAAGCCAGGTGGTAGTATCCAACAGCATCCAACGGCTCCTGGACAGGTGAGTATGGGCTCAGATTAGGCTCACACACACACATTGTGTGTGTGCACAAAAAACTCTGTGTGTGTGCTACGCGAGAGCTGTTACTTTAATGTATTAATGATTATCAGATCCGTGCGTGTACATGTAGAATGATCCTTTGTGAGTTATAAACATGACAAACTGCTTCATGTGTCGCTACATGCTACGTCCTGGTTGAAGCTACACTGTTTAAGGCTCAAACATACTCAGACAGACACCAGCGAAGCACCAAATAAATGTAAAACTCAGATTTTACCCAGATATACATGGACAGTTATTTTATTTTTTATTTTTATTTATTTTATTTATTCAGTTCATTTCCGACATGGTTGCATTCACAGAAATTCATTTGACATTCAGAGCAAAATCACATCATTGTTTTTTGTCCTTTTTTTGTCCTTTTTTTTGTCCTTTTTCATGCCGGAAAGGGCGACGGAAAAAAGCATTATGCTTATCCAGATCCGTCCCCTAATTTGAACACAGATAATTTTACATCAAACCTCGTTTCTTCCTTTTTTTTTGTCCCTTTTTTTGTGATGTGTTCTCGTCTGCAGTCATTGTTCCTGTTGTTACTCCTCTTCACTGTCTCTTTCCTCCGTATTTCCTCGGGCTTTCTTTTCCAGTCGTTGTTTACCTTCCTCCAATAATTCGACATGATCCTTAAATTTAAGTAGTCTTTTTTTCAATAAATATATGATTGGTGTGCTCTCTGTGACCTTTCTTACTGATGATTCTAATGTGGTAATGATATATGTGTTACACCAGACTTCAGTACAATAACTGAAATATGACAGAATCATCAAGGAATAAATCCTCCTCAACAAGCTGCAATCAAACACATCTCTAACTTTATATAAAATGACAATACTTTTGCTGACCTTTCTTTGTACATAATCAATATGAGCTTTCCAATTACATTTTTCGTCTAAAACAACACAGAGAAACTTAACTTCCTTGACTTTTAAAGGAAAAACGTAATGAACCCAACCCTACAATTTATGCACCATGGAAAAGATTACAGTCAGACTATGGTCGAAGTTAGGAAAATATGGGAGCCAATTTAGCCAAAAATGTAATGGGCCCTATATCACTGTAAACCCAAATAAGTTACTAGAACTCAAAAAATTTGAGCAATCGATTACCTCAATTTTTATTTTTTTAAAAAATTGATTAACTTCAAAGTCAAAGTTTTCCAGAACTTAAAAGGTTGGATGACTGTCTACTTGTACTTTTTGATAATAGTTAAATTAAAGTGCTGTATGGATGAAGTTGAACGTTCGGGCTTACAGCGTAGACTCTTCTATTTAGATGTGTGTTATTTATTTATTCATTATTTTTGCTTGATGTACTGTATGATTTTTTTTGTGTGTGTTTACTTTTATTAATCTAATTTATTTGTATCTGTCCTGTCTTTATGTGCAGTGAAATGATGAAGATGAAGCAACAATTAAATGTAAAAAACAAACAAACAAAAAACAAACACAAATGTTTTTTTGTTAGTTTTGGGACATGGGATTTCGGGCTTTGTTGATAGCTCCTTTTTCCTCAGGAAACAGTGGAAACCCAGCAATCCTGGCACTGCATTAATAAAAACGTCAAAATTGTATATCCTGGTTTTCCCGTATCCTTTATAAATACGTTCATTCCTTTCGGGTTGTAACAGTGACCAACACATAAGACTGGTCTAAGCGCTAATGCTAACCACTTTATGAAAAGAAGAAACTATTTTAACTAGTTTAATTATAGTAAATCAGTGAGATATTTATCAACCATAACTTTATGTAACTCTATCAGATATAAAATAAACTGAATTCAGCAGCAATAAAAACACTGTTGTAGTTATTTTTGCTTTTCATGTGCTTTTTATTTGTTTCTAAAATAATCATTATAAATGAGGAAATAAATAGATGATATACAATATCACTAATGGAGTGACCCATATGTACAAACATGTTTCATAAAATATCAGCTCTATGAGTCAGCAGATATTGTAGCTTTTTATAATGAATAAATGTTATTAATGAAGCACATTCTGGTGATGATTTATTCAGTTTAATTTGTGTTTGTAAGGAACCTGTTTACACTTTAAGGTGAGAATTGTTTTATTCATTTATTTATTGTTTTTATTTATCGTAATTTGACCCAAGCCAAATGAAAAAAAAATTGTAGCAACATAGAGTAAATAATTGTACGATTTATCATCCGATTAGTCGGTTAATTGTTTCAATAATCAATGACTCGTCGACTATTAAAATAGTCATTAGTTGCAGCCCTAGACTCTACACCATGGCACTAGCATTGAGATGCAGAAAGCAAAAGTAACCAATAAATAATGTAAATACAGTACACTGACTAAAATGAAATATATATGATAAAATAACTAATAGATTTCATGTTTTTCATGTTGTTGGCTGTCAATCACTGAAGCCTCTGAGTTTCCTGGTTTTACTCCTTGGCCATGTTTGCACGATTTTATTTATGTTAATTTATTTTACTTTGAAATGTGACCAGCAATGTCTTGTTTTAAGATTCACTAAGATTTCACTTAAGTGAAAACAATTGATATTATTTATTTTAATTGTATTTTTTTGTGTTTGTTAAAACCGTATTTCAAGATTGTGCCTTTTTGTAAGACTCTACATTTAAATATTGTTAATAAATGGCTCATAATATCACATAAGTCATTATTTCAAAATTCCTCTCAACTTTTAACAATTGTTTTTTAAACACCAGTGGGCTTCACTACCCCCAGACTTAGCACGTTTTCTGGGGCAAACCCTGGGTCAGGACCCAAAAGTGGGTCATGAACAGCTGGTCAAAATAAATAAATACTTAAGTTAATGCCTCATGATGGACTTGTCTTTTATTTTGAAAGAACTTTTCTTTTGATAGGCATGCTGTGAAATGCATGTTGCACAGGAAAATATATAGATTTATATTTTTAAAAATATTATATGTGTGTGTGTTGTCGACAGATATTTTTGAAAGACTAAATTTGGTTGGTTGAGTTCTAAAAAAAAGTGGGTCGTGATTTAATGACCGTGGCAAAATGTGGGTCACAGGGTGAGACCAGTTGAGAACCTGGTTTACAGGATAATAGATGAAATTACTATTAATTATTGGTTATTTACAAACTTTAAATAAAATATTAATAAAATAAAAAAAATAAAAATAAACAGTATTTTTGTTAATAGTTCTTCTGTCGTACTTAAGATAAAGTATCTTCTTAACTATTTTTGCTGTAGTAAATAGAGAGCCCTAATAAAGACTGTCCACAGGGTTATTGGTGTTATTGTTGACGCTTCCTTTGGGGGTGTGACTTTGTAGACGGTCCCTGCCCACTCCTTAGCTCATTAACATAAAGTGTGTTTTTCTGTAGTTTGTTCTCTGTGTTCCACTGAGTACACACAGGTTGTTCCACCTTTACATCGTCACATATTGATAGAGAAATGTGAGTGTGAATGAAGTGGGTCACCAGTTAAACTAGTCTCCAGTGTGTGTGTAACAGCGGATGAATGTGGTGAGTGAGTGAGTGAATGAATGGAAACACACGGAGTGTTCTAACCTCTTCCTTCACAGAGCACACATCTGAAAACTCCTCCGTTTCTTCTTCTCCGCTTTTCTCCATCTTTGGAGCAAACATTCCGTCCCACACATGGTCGGGATGACGAAGCTCCTCCAGCACAGCTTTCCTCCTGCAGCCTTCATCATCATCATCATCATCATCACTGTCCGTCTTACTCATACTCAGCTTCACTTCCCTCCTTAATATTTGTTCCTTTTCCTCTTCTTCTAGTTTAACGGTAGTCATCATCCAGCTCTGTCCGTCCTCCATTTCACTGCTTTGTTCCTGACTCTAGCTGGTTGCCAGATACAACCGTCGATTCCCCGCATCATATATGATGAATATCCACAGAAACGTTCCAAAAACCATCCGTTCATCAGCCAAATAAAACATAAATATCACCTTTAACCAACGTTAAACTGTTAAACGTTAAACTCACTAAAAGTTAGTTATTTTATAATCTCACAATCAGCGGGAAAAACTTATCCTGGCAACCACTTACAACTTTTGCGCTGACGTCACAACCAACTTCTTATAAACTTTATTGACAAACTAGTCATAATAAATGTGTTTAATGGTGATTTAAGAGTGAATAAAGTAGTTACAGCCTGAAGGATTTGGTCTGTGGATGATTTAATGGATCCAGAGGAAATTTGAGTAGAAATAATTTTATGATTAAATTATGATGGTTTGTTCTCTGAAACAATTTGTTTAAAAAAAAAAAAAAAAAAAAAGTTGTTTTTTTGTTTGTTTTTTTAAGAAAAAAAATTTAAGCATTGAACCATAATGTTTTTCTTCCTCTTCCTTTGAAAATAAATTATATTTTAAAAGTTATTAACTCTGATTTTAGTAAAAATATTCTGATGATATATTTGTGTTTGCTGAAAGCTAAAGAAAGTCATTTTAAAATGTTAAATAATATCTACACATGTAATGATTTCTTACATCAAATGTTTAACATTTATTTGGGTAACTGTTGGTTTTGTGATATTTATATTCATAGTTGAGCTTTGTTTTTTGTTTTTTTTTGTACTTTTAAATACACAATTGTGTTATGGATTTCATTACAGGATTATATTTTGGTTCTGGATTCTGGTTTTCAGATTAAGTTTGAAATGTAAGGAAAAAAAGTTCTTTTTTGGTAAAACACAAATGTAGATATTTCAAAATGAAGCTGTTTTCACATTTTATAAATGAGTTGAAAATATTTATAAACAATCTAAAATGTGTCTGCTCCAAACCTTTTGTTAAATTAATTATTTTAGTTTATGAAATGTTCTGTTTATTTCATTATTGTTAATGTTGTGTATTGTCTTTTGATCAGTTTGTACAGTCTACATTCATATACAAACATCACACCAATCCACATATCCAAGCAGCAATAATAATAATAATAATAATAATAATAATAATAATAATAATAATTATTATTATTATTATTATTATTATTATTATTATTATTATTATTATTATTAATATTATTATTGAAGGGTACATTACAAATGTGGACAATCTGATACCGCTTTTGTTTTGTAATGTTTCAATGACTTCAATACATTTTTAAGATCAGTTTTAAAAGCTTTAAAATTTGGAATATTTTAAAAATTTATTTTTTCTAAATATCATCAAATTGCTACATACAAATTCCGCATTCTTGTCCTTCAAAATAAAAGCAAATGTAACCAAACGCTAATCAAAGCCAGGTATCACAGTGTGTGTGAGCAGCCAATCATCAACTCTTTCCTAAAACCTCTTCACCACAGAACAGGAAAAAAAGACGTGTTGTTGACTTTCATTATTAGTTTGACTAAACATGCAGCTGTAATCATCCATAAACCTAATCATTAAAAATATATTTACATGGATAAACATCATTCATTGTTTTAAAATTAATATCTTTCATTTTAGGAAATAAAGGAAATGATAAATATTTGTCTTAATTTTGATAATATCTGTTTTCTAATAGTTTGAAGATATTATTTGTCTCTTTACTTGAAGATGAAAACATTGTTTAATAAATAACAGTGTCTAAAAACAATAACTACCAATGAACAGTTTATTGATCTTTGTGGATACTGATGAATACTGTAATATTCCTGTAATGAAATGAATCAAGGCAATAGGAATAGCCCTGACTACTAATGAATGTTGTTTCTGAGAACATTTATCTTTAAAATCACAATGATTGTAAATATTACCATTGTCATCCATTAAATGTATTATTGTCCCTTTTCAATCCAATCTTTAAAGAATAAAGTTTTCCTCTTGTATAAAATACAGCTGTTATTCCAGATTGTAGCTTTATGTGGACTGAAGTGGTGCTTATAAAGCATTTTATAATATAATAACACCTGCATATGATCATGTGATCACTTAAAGGATGAAAATCACATGTTACCTATCAAGTTTTGGATTTGAAAATAAGTGAAATTTTCTGGCGCCCACTAGGATCCGTCCCACCCGCCCAACCAAGCTCCAGTATCCTTTATATTTTAAGATAGATGTACAAGAAATTTAAAATAACCACTTGTCAACCACTTACTAAATACAATTATGTGATCTGATAGGTTGACCTTTATTAACATTAAAATACTGTGAACATTCCTACTAGGGCTGGTGATATGGACCAAAACACATATCTCATTATATGTTCTCTAAATGGTGAAATATGATATAAATCTAGATAATTTTATCAAATAAAGTCTAATCAGAAAGAAAATTCTTTGTTTACCATATCTGCATTGAAAAAGGAACCTTGGGATGAAAAATTATTGAGAAAATATTTTCCAAAAAATATCAAAATAATATTAATTCACTGGAACACATCTGTAACCTTTGCACACCCAGAAACACAATATATTATTACTGTAAATATCATGTCTGCCATTAAAAACTGTATATTACAATAGTTAGCATATTAGCACACACTTAGCTATAATAGAGCTTTTCATCTGTAAACCCTTCTTAGAAACCAATGATCACACAATGTGTTGCCTGTTATCTCACGCTTCGAGGTGACTATTGTTGGAATTGTCCCTGTATAAATAAAGTTTCATTGTAATAATATGTGACCTTTGACAAATAAACAGTGGTTGCAAATATCAAACTACTTCTGTGTAACTCTATTGTAGTCCAGTCATCACATTTATAAACTATCTTAGTCATCTAGGATCTGTGCACCCTCAGAAAATCAGCTGCTCACATTATTTTGACCTGAAATCATCTGATTTTCCACCGTTTGTAATTCTTCTCCAGTCTGCATTGACTCCTCCCACCAGAGCGTCATGTTTAAGGGAAGAAGAAAATGAAAATGGATAATTTATTATTCATTTTATTTATGAGTTAAAAAATGCAGCTATTTTCTGAAAATGAAAAATGATTTCTGTTAATGGATTTTAAATTGAATTATGGTACAGATATACTTCCATAGTTTATGCAGTTGACGTAGCGTTCTTATTCTCTATTACAAGTTCACAGAGAAGCTGCAGTGTTTGCAACTGTCGTCACCTAAAAAAGACAAACAAACTAAACAATAAATAATGTTACCATTGTTATTTTGATTATTTTAAAACCAATCAGAAATACACCGTTTTTTTCTGTTTTTGGTTTTTACGTTTTCCTGTTTCTGGAAATCATTGGTTGAAAAATAGGTGAATGTCAAGCAGCATTTTGTCAGGTCTGTTGTGTTTGTTTTTGTTTGCAATGCCTTTGAATAAGTTGTTTTGTGCCTGACTTGGCTAGCTACGCCACAAGTTTTCCCTCAGTGTCCTTAGGTCTCACATGTTAGATGGACCTTGAACTGAGACATGTTTGAATACTTTACATTGTAGTGTTGCACAAATGTTTGATCATTTTGTTTTTGCCTTCTTCACGTGACAAATCACAGCACTTTATACAGCAGCATATTATGTGTTTTGTTCATTGCTGTTTGTGTTGCTTTAAAAAAAAAGGCTTAAATTGTCTTAAATTTGACATAAAAAGTGTGCAGCAACCACTGTTTCTGGTGTACGGTTCATACTGTTAATAAATGTTGATGGTACTCATACTCCTGGTTGTGATTCTGATAAGATGTTTATTCTAAGAACAAAAACTGGTTTTAAGGTTTTGGTTTTAGTTTTAATATAGATTTAGGTTTATTTCAAGATGAGTCAACTTGTATCAAGAAACAGCTTAATCATTTTTCACTAATACTGAGTCATTTTTTACTTAGATTAGTTGTTTTCTTCTTGTTCCGAAGCTTTCATTTGCACAAATTAAAAAAGCAAAAAAATTTTTAACAAGAATTATTTGTTTATATTCAGTATATTTCACTTGTTATTGTGTTGTAGTAAGTTTGATTTCAAGTAATTTAATCTAATAATCATTCATTTCTGCTTATTTTAACCCTTTAGAATACTTGTCTTGCTAACCATGACATTAATTCTAATGAAATTCAGTACATCTACACGTCTGCTATATGTTGTCACCACTAAAATGTAGTATTTTTTTTCTAGATCATCATCAACTCAGGCTGATTAAAACCATCCCATCTGAGCTGAGACATGAACTGATCCATTTATTCACACATTAGTTCTTCTAATGTCTTTAAACACTTTTATTGATACACACAGAGCAGGTTACACTCCCAGTTAGGATCATGGAGAATAACATTTGCTTCATCTCAGTATCTGGTTTAGACTTATTTAGACCTGTGTCCTGGATATTATGGGTTCACGAGGGGAACAGTATTCAGCCATGTTGGGAAGTCCAGAAATCACACAGCATTTCACACAATCATTGTGGTCCATGCCAGAAAATACCACAGACCAAGTATTTGTAGTGTAGTCATAGCACTCGACAATTCTGTTTCGTCTTCTACAAGAGACAACAAAGATCTTCTTGTTCATCACTGCAATGTCAAAGTAACTGTTTCTGTGGACCATTTCAGGGACATCGTACCAGGTGTTGGTCACTGGGTCGTAAGCCTCAGCAGAACTCAGATCTCTGAATCCATCTCTGCCTCCAACTGCAAAAATGTGGCCCATATATGCAATGACCCCAAGTCCACACCGAGGTGTTCCCATAGGAGTGACCAGTGTCCACTGGTTGGTGTCTGGGTTGTAATACTCAGCAGTATTCAGTGATCTAATGTTACTCCTACTCCATCCTCCACATATGTAAATCTTGTTGTTCAGTGTGGTGCAGCTGGCATCTTCCCTCCCTTCATTCATTGATGCAATGAACGTCCACTGGTTGATGTTGGGCTGGTAGCGTTCAGCAGTTCTTAGTGAGGTACCATCATCATCCCTGAAGCCTCCCATAGCGTAGATGTATCCCTTTAGCACAGTAACACTCATTAAGTACCGTGACTCCTGCATTGGTGACATCTCCTGCCAAGTGTGTGTGACTAGGTTAAACCTCCACACTCTGTTAGAGGGGTCAGTCATTCTTAAACCACCACCCACAATGTAGAGGTATCTACCAAGGAAGACAGTGCTGTAGAGGAATAAGTGAGTCATGGGATTCTCCAGACTGAAATGAGTCTGAACTGTAATCCAGCTGTTAGTTCTGTAGTCAAAGGCCTCTATGGTCTTAGAAAATATTCTAAACATCAGTAAGACGGCGTTTGGCAAGCGACGGCAAAACAAGGTGTTGTTGATTCCAGACTCAGAGCAGAGTAATGAAGGTTGAGACATGACTTTAAGGGTATCAGAGACCAAGAGGTGGGACTCAGGGTTTGTTTTTACCACATCATTGTTAAGCACATTGTCTGTGATGTAACTTTTGTCCATTAGCCCCAGTCGTACCTTTGGTAACAGAGTAGAAATGGCTCCCTGTCGTTCCTCAGGCATGTGGTTTATCCATCTTAAAACACTTTGATAAACTGTGCTCTCCTGGGTCACAGTAAGGTCATCCTGAACCAGGATCTCAGCCAGCTCCTGCACCTCAAGCTGCAAAAACTCTTCACAGAGTGAAACTTCCTCAAAATTCTCACAGATAAAGTGAAAGGCCTCATATTTCAGTTGAAACAAAATGGGAATATACCAGACTTTAGTAAACTGCCACAGCCCAATGCATTTTTCCGGACAGAGATGATCCTTCAGAGCTTCAAAGCATGTTTGTTCCAGACTCTTTACATTGAACTGATGCACTTCCATCATTAGATCAAAAATTTAACTGTTGTCAGAGTGACAGAGATTAAGTAAATTCACTGAGTCCAAGGAGTTTGTAGGTTATTGTGTCTCTTTCAGAAGGGTTTCCCTCATTAAAGAATACTCAATGTGCTGCTGAGTCCTTTGATGTGTGACCAGCTCCTGATGATGTCATCAGCAGTGTCTGATGATATCACAATGAAATTCACACTGAAATTCCTTCTGCTGGCTCCTGATTGGTGGATGGCATGACAGGTTCTGCTTTCTTTGATATCTGTGTGTGTCGGTGGGGGGGGGGTCTCAGCTATCAATCAATCAATCAATCTTTATTTGTATAGCCAAATCATAACCAATGGTATCTCAAGACACTTTACAGTAGAGCAGTCTTAAGGACGGACTCTTCATTTTATGGATACACACATATGCATATATACGTATATACACATACATATGTATCCCACACCCAACATGAATTCATCATGGCGGCAAAGAAAACCTTCTGTTAAGCAGTAGGAACCTTGTGTGGATCCCATTCTTATGATGAACAGCCATCCACGTTATGCTGTGTTGGGTGTGTGCAGAGGAAAGGGTGGAGACAGAGTTGTTGAGACTCTGTAACTCCACACTGAGGATCCCACGGACCTGCAAGACAAAAGCCAGAAGGAGTACAGGAGCAAACACACAAGGGAAGAAGCAGACATAGAGGGAGTGTTAGAGAGAGGAATGGGACCCTCTCAGAATCAGAATCAGAATCAGAAATGTTTTATTTGCCATGTACAGTTTTGAGGACAGTACAAGGAATTTGACTTGGTGGTTGGTGCACAAAACAAGCAACAAAAAGAAATAAAAGAAATAAAAACAACACAACAAAGAACAACCCAGCAACAATAATAATAATAATAATGATAAATATAAAGGATGAGGGATAAATAAAGGATAGATAGAGAATAAAGGATAAATAGGATAAATATAAATATATATATACAGTGCAGCAGGTATCAAGCTGGTGGAGGTGGTGATCGGGTGGGGGGGGGGGGGGGGGGGGGGGGTTCAGTGGGTGACTTGGGGTGTGTTCATGTGGATGGTGGCAGAGGGAAAGAAGCTGTTTTTGTGTCTGGAGGTTCTGGTCCTGATGGACCGAAACCTCCTACCAGAAGGGAGAGATTGAAACAGTTTATGACCGGGGTGGGAGGGGTCGGCCACAATCTTTCCTGCACGCCTCAAAATTCTGGAGGCGTACAGGTCCTGGAGGGAGGGCAGATTGCAGCCGATGACCTTCTCTGCAGAGTGGATGATACGCTGCAGTCTGGCCTTGTCCTTGGCCGTAGCTGCAGCGTACCAGATGGTGATGGAGGAGCAGAGGATGGACTGGATGATGGAGCTGTAGAAGTTCACCATCATCTTTGTTGGCAGACTGAACTTCCTCAGCTGCCGCAGAAAGTACATCCTCTGCTGAGCTTTTTTGATAAGGGAGCTGATGTTCAGCTCCCACTTGAGGTCCTGAGTGATGATGGTCCCCAGGAAGCAGAAGTACTCTACAGAGCTCACTGTAGAGTCTCCCAGGGTGAGGGGGGTGAGGGGGGCTGGGTTCTTCCTGAAGTCTGCTATCATCTCCACTGTCTTTAAAGCATTGAGCTCCAGGTTGTTCTGGCTGCACCAGGACACCAGCCGGTCTGTCTCCCACCTGTAGTCGGACTCGTCTCCATCAGCGATGAGACCGATGATGGTCGTGTCGTCTGCAAACTTCAGGAGTTTGACCGACTGGTGAGAGGAGGTGCAGCTGTTGGTGTACAGGGAGAAGAGCAGAGGAGAAAGAACACAGCCCTGAGGAGATCCAGTGCTGATGGTACGGGGAGCAGAGATGGTTTTTCCCAGCTTCACGTGCTGCTTCCTGTCAGACAGGAAGTCTGTGATCCACCTGCAGGTGGAGTCTGGCACGTTCAGCTGGGAAAGCTTGTCCTGAAGGAGAGCTGGGATTATTGTATTAAAAGCAGAGCTGAAGTCCACAAACAGGATCCTGGCGTAGGAGCCTGGGGAGTCCAGGTGCTGGAGGATGAAGTGGAGAGCCAGGTTTACAGCATCGTCTACTGACCTGTTGGATCTATAGGCAAACTGCAGGGGGTCCAGGTGGGGGTCGGTGATGTCCTTGATGTGGGAGAGCATGAGGCGTTCAAAGGACTTCATGACCACAGATGTCAGAGCGATGGGTCTGTAGTCATTAAGTCCTGTGATCCTCAGCTTTTTAGGGACAGGAACGATGGTGGAGGCCTTAAAACAGGCTGGTACGGTGCATGTCTCCAGTGAGGTGTTAAAAATGTCTGTGAACACTGGAGACAGCTGATCAGCACAGTGCTTCAAGGTAGAGGGAGAGACAGAGTCCGGTCCACAAGCCTTACGGGGGTTTTGTCTCCTGAAAAGTCTATTCACATCTCTCTCTTTGATGGAGAAAGGTGTCTCTGTAGGAGGGGGGGAGGAGGGGGGGAAGATAGGGGAGAGAGCCTCCGTAGGCAGCTGGGGTGAAACTGTAGCTTTGATGTGGGGGGTGAAGGTGTTGGAGTGAGGCTGGTCAGAGGTGTGAGGAGGGTTGGAGTCAGGTCTGTCCCATTGTCTGTCAAATCTACAATAGAACTCATTCAGACTGTTGGCCAGGCAGAGGTCATTAGCAGCAGCAGGGGCTCTGGGCTTGTAGTTTGTAATTTGCCTGAGCCCTCTCCAGACAGAAGCCGAGTCATTTGCAGAGAACTGATATTGTAGCTTCTCTGAGTACAAACGTTTGGCTTTTCTCACCTCCTTTTCAAACGTGTACTTCGACTCTCTGTACCTGGCTCTGTCTCCACTCCTGAAAGCGTCCTCTTTGTCTGCCCTCAGCCCTCTGAGCTTAGCTGTGAACCAGGGTTTGTCATTGTTATAACTCACCCTGGTCTTTGATGGAATTCAGCTGTCCTCACAGAAGCTGATGTAGGACGTCACAGCGTCTGTAAACTCATCCAGAGAACTGTTCGCAGACCTGAAAACATCCCAGTCAGTCCAGTCCAAACACTCCTGGAGTTTCTCCACTGCTTCACTGGACCATTGTTTAGATTCCTTCACCACAGGTTTACAGAGCTTCAGCCTCTGTCTGTATGAAGGAATCAGGTGGATGACCTCTCTCTTAACGCCCTCTCCAACCTCTCTCCAACCGAGCATGCCAGACCCCCCCACCGGCAGTCTATGCCTATTGCATCTTAACTATGAGCTATGAGCTGGTTCCTAACTAAAAGCTTTATCAAAGAGGAATATTTTGAGCCTAACCTTAAAGGTAGAGAGGGTGTCTGCCCCCCGAACCGTGGTTGGTAGATGGTTCTTGAGAAGTGGGGCCTGATAACTGAAAGCTCTTCCTCCTATACTACTTTTAGAGACAAATGGAACAATGAGTAGTTCAGCATTTTGAGAGCGTAGTGTTCTGGGGGGATTGTATGGCACTACAAGCTCCTTGAGAAAGACTGGTGCCTGTCCATTTAGGGCTTTATAAGTGAGAAGAAGAATCTTGAATTCTATTCTATATTTTATGGGAAGCCAATGCAGAGAGGCTAATACAGGAGTAATGTGATCTTTAACCTAAATTGTTCTGGGATTATTCATCAATAAATTGGTATTTGTCCTACTTGCTGATTTATTAAGATGTCAAAAAGAAGCTTCTTTACTGACAGTCATTCTAGTTTTTTGGTTATTTGTGAATTTTCTTCCAGGTTTAGGAATGGTGACCTTGGCATTATTAGCACCACGCTCTGACCAGCTGAGCTAACTGGCCTATGAAGCTGCAAAAATGTGTAAAAATATGGTTGAGTTAAAATGATCACGGTTCTAAACACCTAGAAAGTTGGCAGGTGAAAATTCAGCAGTACTCATCCCTTAGCTTAAAGCTGGAGTATGCTTTTTTTTTTTAATGTTATTTGGTCAAAAGTCCATAATCATCTTTGAGCATATTGTAATATTGTAAAGTGTTCTGAGTACACAGTTAATCTTTTCTCCTTCTCCAGGCTCTGAAAATGAAGTTTATCAATACAGGATGGATGTCAGCCAATCAGAGGTCTTTCTACCAACACAGCAATCTTATGAGCTGTTTTAAGCATTACTATTGGCTGCTGGAGCTGCTCGTCAAAAGTCAGTGTGTTCTTGATCTGAGAGCAGATAAAGTATCATGGCTTTATATTCCAGCAGAAATCTCTAACGTGACTTTTGTCAAAACAAGAGGAAAAATGAAGACTGAGGTGGAGAAGCAACAGAATAAAGGCACAAACATGTTCATGAGAAACAGAGTCACAGAGGTTCCTCTGACTCTGTGTGTGTGGTGGACTTCACTTGATCTGCTTTCAGTCCGTGCACAGTCTGCCCTGAGTCAGAGAGAGTGATAACAAACAAGATAAATAGCTTGTAAAACTAAGAGAAACATTATCTAAGGTGGAGACAGAGAACAGACACATTTCATCTGCAGTGTGGAGTGTGTCTGCTCTGATCAGCTGCTTGTGTGTGAGGATCACAGACACACACACACACACGCGTGTGGCCTTATAGCTCAGAGGTTAGAGAACTGGTCTTGTAAACCAGGGGTTGTGAGTTCAATTCTCACCGAGTCCTTCACTCACTATTACCTACAGGGGGTGTGGCTAATGTTTTTGTTGACACCCTTTAACTACTCTAGGATTGGTTTGAATGGAAAGCGTTCCTGGTTTATGAAGTCTACAGAGGACCAGGGTAGTGAGCTGGAGCGTCTCCATGGCAACTCCCAGCTGTGACAGCAGGGGGCGTGGTCTCCTTCAGTCCCTGCTGCACACATCTGTGTGTATATTTAACATTTAGATATAGATTTAACATTTAGATTTAACATTTAACATTTAGATTTAACATTTAGATATAAGATTAAGCATTTAGATTTAACATTTAGACTTAGATTTAACATTTAGATATAACATGTAACATTTAGATTTAGATTTAACATTTAGATATAACATATACCATTTAGATTTAGATTTCAATATTTAGATGTAATGCTTTTTTACCTCTATATATGTGGTTACATGTGTTAAATGTAGGAAAATGTGCTAAATATGAGAAAAGTGAGATAAATAATGAAAATGTGTTAGCTACAACTTTTATACTAAATTTTTACACTTGGCACCGCATAGATGTGGTTAGTTGTGTTTATATTTGGTTACATTCACCAGATCACCATAGTTACAGTCCAGGAACAGTTCAGTTTAATGACCATGTTTTCTGTTATTATCAGTATGTGTATGTGTTACAAAATGATAAACATGTCTTAAACATTAAATGTTTGACCCAAAAAACCTCCTAAAGTGATTATATGAAGTAAAGTTTTGGTAAAGTATGGAGTCCATTCATTTAGAATCACACTTGGGAAAATTTTTGTTCTTAAAAAAGAAATGATAACAATATATTATGTTTTCTAATAAAATGTGCACAACTCAATAAAGAGCCATTATAATCCATCAAATCAGTCACAAAAATAATTTCATTCAAATCAATGACCAATAAAAACTGATTTCCTGTCAATAGTCAATATTCTTATTATTGTTCCAGAAAGTTGAATTATGAGGAGAAGAATTGTGGGAAAAACATTTTGGGAAAAAGAAAAGCCTGTTGATGTAAATCAGAAAACTTTATTCAGAGAAGAAGAAAGTAGACACACAACTCCCTCAGATTGTTCCCATGACAACAGTTTCTCTGAGTAATGTTTGTCCTCCTTTACACATAATCAATATTATTGATTTAATCTAATTCTATATAATTAATAAATAAATAAATGGTCCTAAATCAAACAATAAATAAACTACACATATAACACAGGACAAGTCAACAACAGCTGTGTTGCCAGGTTGGGTTTAGAGTTTTTGAAGGAGATGATGTAGATACATTTATGACAGTTTATGGTAGAATTAGAATATAATAACAGCTCTATCTGGATGGCTCTGTGACAGCTACACATTGTTGAGAGGAAAAAATAAATAAACAGGAGACAGAAGGGTTTCATTCATAGACTTATTAAAAAGTTTATTTAGTCACTTTAAAGTATTTAAAAAGCTAAATGAGCCTCTGTTTAGATAGTTTTAGTAGCACAGGCTACATACCTGAGCTAACGTCAGTAAACTCTACTAAACTTACATTATTAGTTTCATGGTTAAAGATGTTAATTTACAGGTTCTCTGTCTGAAAACAGCTGCTGGTTTAAGAGTAAATTAGTGCAGAAAACAACCTTTTGGTCTGTGAAACCATTAAATATTGAGAATCAATCATTTCAGCAAAACAGATGATATTATCAGTTAAACATCTTGTAAGTGCAGGTAAATGTAGTATCTATATAGAGCCAGGAGGTGGTGGTAGAGCTACAGTATAGATGTGCTGTTCCACAGGTTGGACCATGTGAATAGATTGTAAACTTTCCATGTGACCAGCAGTGATTAGAACTCAGTGAAGGAGAACCAGCAGAACAACAAGGATGCTTTAAAAGCACAGAGTCAGTTAAACTCAGACACAGAGTAGCTCATCTGGAGGACTGGGACCATTCCTGGAGGACTGGGACCATTCCTGGGGGGCTGGGACCATTCCTGGAGGAGGACTGGGACCATTCCTGGGGGGCTGGGACCATTCCTGGGGGTCTGGTCTGATGTCAGTTGGAAAGTGATGGAGTGTGTGAGGCTGTGAGGGCTTGAAGCACTAGAAATAAAAAGTGTTATTTCTGTGTCCAGTAAATACATTTTGTTAGTTTTGTTTTGTTCTCAGAGGAAAAAACTTCAGGGTTCACTGTTCAGTTACTGTTTATTTTATGCATTAAACAGTGTCATATATGTATTTACCTCCCTATAGGCTACATGATGGAGCCACTGCACTACTGATACTAATGGAATCATTTACAATCTCATTCTTACTTTTTTTTTCCCAAACTACATTTTAGTCGAGTCATAAAAAGTTACTCAGAGATAATAAACAAATTTACACAAAACAAAAAAGAAACAAACTACAAAACAAAGCCACTCACTGTCACATTAACATGTGAAGCACAATAAAACAACTTAGACTATACACAATGTATCTATAATGACATATCTACAATTACACAAATATAAACATATTTACACACATATATTTACACACAGATTAAACCTGTTCTTTCTTGGTTTCTTTTAAAACACTAAAAACTTAGACATATCTCAATATAAACTGTCAATATAATCTCCTGTATAACATAGGAGCAACAAAGACACAAAAAGTGATTTTACCTTTAACTGCAACAACAGATGGATTATATGGTATTTGTCCAAATGTATCACTACACTGTAAACCCAAACAGCCCTGCTAACTCAAAGTTATTGTATGAACAGCAATCAAAATTGGCTATCAAGTTAACCCAACAATAAATTATTAGGTTCTCTGAACGAGTAACCAAGTTTTAATTTAAAGTAGGTTATATTAATTGAGTGATCTTCAGCGCTTTACTCAATAAATTTGAAATGCGCAGACGTGCTACGTCATCACGTCATGTCGTCATGATGTTGGTGCTCAGTATCTTTGCGTGAGCAAGGCAGCGAGTTAAACTTTAATGGCGTTGGTGAAGCGAGGAGCGAGAGGATTCAAGAAACTGGTAAGTAGAAGGATAAACTCTTTAAAACAAAGTTGCATGGTGTTTAATTACACAAATATCACAGCAGATTTGTATTTTTAGTTCATGTGCACTTCGTACACACTTAGTTTAACACATGCGTCGACCTTTTTAAGCTCGTCTTCGGTGAGCACGTGGTCAAACGGAGTGCAAGTTGCACTGTGCAACAGTAATGATAATTATTTAACGTGGATTCTATTCTCACTATTTCTAAATGTTTGGTTTTAATGTTGTACTAAGGTTAAAGTTATAGTCCGAAAAAGCCGTGGTTCCTTCTGTATTAACATTATCACGAACCGCGTTATGTCGGGCCTGCTGGCTGGACTTTCACCTGTGGATTTCACTTCTGCACGGGGCACTTTCCCTCTTTTCTTTACTCGTTTTTATATTAAAGCTAATAGGTGCGCATTTTTAGTAGGGATGCACTGAAATGTATGAGATAATCAGAAGAAATAAATATTCAAAGTACAATTGCATTCATGGCTCTGATTATGTATTAACCTCAGTGAAATAAAGCATTGTAATTGTATAAATTGATGTTAATGCTTTAAAGAATAAATCAATTAAAATGTCAAATTTATTTTAGACTGACATTCCCACAACGCACAATAAAAATAAAAGTACTAATAAATTAAATTAACTTGATCCAATGCTTTCATTTACTTTTAATAATAATGCACAGGCCTATAAAAGATAGAATAACCCTTATTATAAATGGTTGAATGGCTTATTTACATCTTTTAAGGAACACGTTTATGA
Organism: Gouania willdenowi; assembly: GCF_900634775.1. Lineage (NCBI taxonomy): Eukaryota > Metazoa > Chordata > Actinopteri > Blenniiformes > Gobiesocidae > Gouania > Gouania willdenowi. The sequence continues at coordinate 18,970 of NW_021145040.1, read as the reverse complement.
CCTATTTAATGTGTTTAGAAGAAAATGGCTGAATTTGCTTTCCACTGACTTTAAAGATGAAAAAAGTGAAACTGTTATAATAGTGAAAATTTAGACTGAAAGTCTATATTTTTGAATGGCAGTTTAAAGGCAAGTTATTGAAATGAGCTAATGTTCTTCATGATAAACACAACAAATGTTTTCTTGTTTTGACTTTGTATTTATTTACATTACTTATTTTTAAAACATGTATTTATTGTTTAATTAGAAATAAAAAGATGTCAGATAATTACATTCTCAAATTAAGAAGAAGAAATAATTAAATTATTTTAATTTAATAATGTTCGCCGGTAATGTGTGTACTGAGTATACTTAATAAACAATGCAAAACAACATAATGTGAGTGTGTTACCATGATGCTAACCAGGCCTGTGTTTGTATTTCTTCGTATGTTCAAGTGTGAGGCTGTGAGATCATCTCAAAATCATTTGAACATTTCAGGTAGGAAAACATCAACAGAAATGGCAGGTCTATAAGCGCACAACTTAGATGCATTGATTGTTAATAACTAACTTGCTCATCTTTTAACATTTTAATTTTTACTATAAATGGTGACTGTACAATGAGTTTTTGATAGAATTGTAAACTATTTATCTGTATATTAACTTTTTTTAAATTTCATTTATTGATATGTATTATTTAAAAATGGTTTTGAACATTAACAAATCATTGTGTGCATGTTGTGTACAAATATCAGACTACAGAGTGCTACAGAAAGTCAGCGGTTCACCATCAGACAGGTGCCAATAGGTGAGTTTTGTAAATTGTGTACTAATTTGAATTTTTTTAAAAATTTAAAGATTTTTGCCCTGAATTAATTTTTTTCAATTTATTGATGTGTTGTCAGCTGGTTGGCATGATCATGTTCTCCCTCATTCAAAATCTTACACAAATTTTTACTTGTTCAAATTCAATTTTTGAATAGCCAAAAGTGCAAAACAGAGCTGAAGTGGTTTAGACTTTAATTTATAATATTTACATTGCAGGTTGATATAGAGCTCGCCCTGTGTATTGGAGAGATGATTCGTCGCAATTACTTCACCCTTGAAAATTTGAATGAGAGAATTCTATCGTTTCCATACCAGCACACAGACAAGATTGACAAACCTCATAAAATACCATAGACCTTTGCTGTAAGGAAACGCATTGGTGGTAATGGCCATGAAAATGCCACATTGCTTAGACTGCTCCCTTTGATTATTGGGAATGCAGTTCCTGAAGAGGATGGAGCATGGACTGTGCTAATGGACTTAAAAGAGGTAGTAGAATTATCGCTGAGCTCTGAATTCACAGAGGAATCCATTCAGTATTTACAGTCCAAGATACAGGATGATAGAGAGATGCTGAAAGAAGTCTTTCCAAATTTCAAACTCCGTCCTAAGCATCACTACATTGAACACTATCCTGACCTTGTACGCCGTTTTGGGCCCCTTGTACACTTGTGGACAATGAGGTTTGAGGGTAAACACCGTTTTTTCAAGAGAGTTGTACACGGCACACAAAATTATAAAAATGTGTTAAAAACACTTGCAGACAGGCATCAATACATGGTAGCATACCATCTCAGTGCCTCAGGATTCTTCAAACCTCACCAGCAGACATCAAATGTCTCTTCTGTACTGGCATCAATGCTTCCAAATGTTGCTAAGACATACATTGAACAAATAACAGCAAGCAATGTTATTTACAGCACATCAAAGGTCTGCATTGATGTAACTGATTATGATGTAGGAATGTTTTTGTCTGTGGGACAAGAGGGAGGACTGCCTAGTTACTGTAGAGTTGAACAGGTTCCCCTGGTTAACAGTGATGTTGCCTTTCTTTGCCAAGAGCACACATCACACTACATTGAACACCTGAGATCTTACGAACTTTTCTCAAGCAATCTGACTATTCACACCCCATCAGAGCTAAATGACAAAACACCTCTTTGCGCTTACGACATAGATGGAAGATTGCTCTTGACACCCAAACGTTTCATATTATTACTCTAAATTATCTTGGAGTTGTGCAAACCAGTGGGGCTATGAATAAGCTGCCCCACTCCAGCATCTGGCCTTCCATACATCCCATCGTTCAAGTGGTGCCCCAGTGTTTGTGTGGACCAGTGGGTATGTGGACATGCATAGGTTGTGTGTGTGTGTGACCTTCACTCTCCATGAAAATTAACATGTTTTTGTCTTTTAGGAACCAAAAGATGGCTGCTACTCAGAATCATATGCTGCGTGTGTATGTTACATGAGACACCGCCCTGAAACTTACTCTACTTGAGCGACCAAAGTCAGTGGAGGAGCTGAAAGAAATAATGCAAGAGAGGTTCAAGCCAAGACTGGATGGGGACTTTAGCCTGCACTATGAGGATCCGGACTTTGATGGTGATCTTTGTCTTCTTGTGGACATCCAGGAGTTACCGTTGAAGGGAACATTGAGAGTCGTCAGATCCGAAGGTGACACCTCATCTACTGTTTCTTCTGACACACTCATACTCCCACATGTACCTGCGTTACAGCGCCAGAAGAGTTGGCCTGACCACTTTGTTGTTCCTGGTTTTGATTATGAAATGGAGCATATACTAGAAGAAGGAAATCGTGTTTATGAAGAATCAGGAAAATTGCTGAAGTTAAAGAGGTCACAGAAGAGTGAAATCCTTAAAAAAATGGCTGAAACGATCTACAGTTTTAAACCATACCCACATGTAAAGGAATTGTCAGTGGCTGCTCAGGCTTTGATTACAGCTAATCCATGTCTCAGAATGACAGCTGGTGATGACGGGGAGTTGGGATGGAAACGCCACTTAGGGTACAAGGTTGCATCATACCGTAACAATCTGGCTAAAGCTGGCGTTGCCGAAGTAGCAATCAACACAGGGAAGCGGAGCCGAAACAACCCCGACAATGATCACCCCCATCAAAACATAAAGAAAGCTCGAAAAGCTGAGGTCAACTATATCATCAACCTACCGAAGGATCAAACCCCAGCCACTCTGGAAACAATGAGAGAAGAAATCTTACATGAAGTCGAAAAGACAGAGAAAAACCAATTAGTCATAGGCAAGCTCATGAACACAACCTATGCCCTTCGTCGCCAAGAAATCGTTGGAGCCCTTGTAGCTCCGTGGGTGAAAGACGTCGTGGACAGATGGCCAGCCCTTCTTATGGAGTCACAGGTAAAAAATGAATAAATATATACATATATATTTTACTGTTCTTCCTGTTGAGAGCAATTCCTCAACATGACTCTTTAGCATGCCCACTTTGAACATGGTTGATTTTTTCCAATATTTAAATGACTTTTTGAAAAATCTACTTTTTCAAAAAATTCACCAAAAAGCAAATGGCAGATGTAAAAGCGGACAAAACATCACACTGTGACATTTTTGCAATTCACAGTAAACAAAGTTTACAGAGGTTTGTTTTTTAATTTCCTTTAGATTGTACAGCCTGTTTTAAATTAAAGAATGACAATTAACTGTCAACTTTGACCATGGTTCTGGTTCTGACTCATCTGACTTGGTTCTGACCTAATTGAATTTCCCTTGGTGTTGCTACCTGCCAAGTAAAAATTAATTTACCATTCTGTTTGTAACCCAGTTGAGAAAGTGTACCTTATTTCTTTGGTGAATATATATTTTTTTATTTTATTTTGAAGATTCATTTATTTTGGTAAGAGGAAGTGTGGGTATTTTGTTATTACCTTGACATCCTGTTAGTATGTTTTGATAATGACCTCATTGGTCCAGAGTTTTTATGTCCCGCCCCCCGAGACGTGAATTGAGACTCACGTTAGTATTTCGGCCTTTCTTTTGCCTTGCATGCTCAGGACCAGAGGACGTGTTAATGATAGTTCTTTTGCTACCAACTGAAAGAAACACTCTCTTAGTCACAGTGTGAACAGAGGAGCTGATAAAGAGTTCTGAGCTGTGTCTAATGTGGGATATCATCTTGGTGAGTTAATGTGTTTATTTGCAAGATGTAGTGATGCTAATGAAAAGCTAATGCTAACCGCGAGTGACATGCTAACAGGGAGCTAATGCTAATTGTGAGTGGTGAACTATCATTTATAAAAAAGAAAAAAAGCAATGTTATATATTTCTTCTTGTTTTATTGTTTTTTTTCCAAGGTTTTGGTTAAGTTTGTGAGATGTTAACATGTTTCTGATTGTATTTGTATGGTGTAACTGTGATTTTATCTGGCAGCTAACTGCATATGCCGATACTGTATATACAATTTAATGCCAAGTTTTAGTGATAAAAAGGGGATAACTTAAATCTATTTTTTTATTACCTGCTTGGTAATGCCAAAATAATTATTTTATGATTATTTCATGATTTATGAGATTTTGAAATGGATTAAAGTGAATATTTTATTGGGAAAAATATAAATATTTGGAAATACATGGGTTTAAAAAATTATTCATGTACAAAGAATATTTGAATTAAAGAAAAGAAAAAAGGAAAAAAAACAACATGCATGTTACTGATATTATAAGGAAAATAAAACCTAAAATATTTGGTTATTTGAGATAAACACCAGCTATAGCTATTTCAAGAATCTGAGAGAGGATATGATTTTGATTAGCTGTATGCAACATTTCTTTGCTATACAGGCTAGGTTTCTTTGTTTGGATGGATTGTTATTGATGTTGACCTGGATGTGAGTGAAAATACTGGAATGGATTGGATCGGAACTCTCTCTTCAATGGAGATGGCGAGCCTGTGCCTGGAACCAGTGACCTGAAAACTATTTTTTCTCCTCTACTGGTTGGATTCAACATCGTGGTAACCACACAAACCTCCACGACAGAAGGATTATTATTTGTTTTGGTTGTTTTTTTCTTCAGTTTCCTAACTGACAGACTTTTGACATTTTGACATTTCTTCCAGGAAAAAACAAACTGAACTCAAAAGACTGATTGAGGTTTTTTTTTTTTGGTTTCAAAGTGGTGCCCGAAAATTTAAATGTAACTTTTAGAAATGCCGGCTGTTAAGTTGTATACTGTTTAAAATTATTTGTTGTTATAAAACAAATAGCTCACTTCTGCCTCCAGCCATTTCATTGTTTCAATTCGTTGGGGTTTCTTCATTTTTTTGTAACTTTTGAGAACCTAGTACCTGGTCCATCCAAATTAGATAACCACAAAGAACATTTTTTTTTTAAACCAAGGGTTACAATATTTTGGCGAGCACAGCCAGGAGAACTTCCTATTTTTTTTTCTGTTTCTTGATTTTATGCAAACATAAGCCAAAATGGATGTAGTCGAACAGGAATCTGTGAAAATCCCAAATGCGATAATAGTGAGTGGAATGGCTGGAGATGAGCAATGTGAAGAAGTGTGTGAATTCTTAAAACAGTATGGGTCAATCTCAAGAGCCATAAAAGTAGATGACAGATCTTCAAAGTTGCATCAGAATGTTATTGTTGAGTACAACTCAGGAGCAGCCGTGAATGCTATTGGCCCACTGCCAGTTGTTCATGTATCTGACAGTGGAGTTGGATTTACGATACAGTCTCTTTCTAGTGTTTATACACAAAACATTGGGAATGACACAACCAAATCGTATCTTAGTGATCTTCAAAACCTAGCTAAGATGAGTGGTAGAGCCTATGCAGATGTCCTAAAAGACATGATGTCACAGATAAATGATTCAATCAAAGAACTTGTTGTTGAATCACCTGAACCAACTAACATAACTGAAAACCTACCTGCGTCTCCGTTGGTTGAACCTCAGCCCTCTGTAATGGAACACAATGCTAGAGGAGCACAAATTAACTTGACAAAAACATCTAACACTGCGAGTAGCCCAGCTCAAAGTAGGCCAGTCATTACTACGCATGAATTAAATCCTCCAGAAGTGCAGCGAGTGGTAGTTGAGCACATAGTGAAAAGAGACGATTACGCAGGGCAATATTTTTCTCAAAAGCTCAGAGTTTTCTCAGGCAAAGATCCTCGCCCTGCTCACGAGCCTGATTATGATACTTGGCGCTCCAGTGTAGAGCTCATTATGACTGATACAAGCATATCACAACTGCAACAATCTCGAAAAGTCATTGATAGCCTCTCACCCCCTGCAGCTGACGTGGTGAGACACTTGGATCCGAAGAGTTCACCTGCTGAATATCTACAGTTGTTAGATTCTGCTTTTGGAACAGTTCAAGACGGCGGAGAATTATTTGCAAAGTTTCTTGACACTTTCCAAAATGTTGGTGAGAAACCATCGTCCTATTTGCAACGTCTTCAGGTAGCTTTAACTCTCACAGTGAAGAGAGGTGGTGCCGCGAACAGTGAGTTTGACAAACTACTCCTAACACAGTTTTGTCGAGGTTGTTGGAACGATTCCCTGCTGGCTGAACTCCAGTTAAAACAAAAGCGTACAAGTCCCCCATCCTTTCCTAGTTTGCTATTGCTACTGCGCACTGAAGAAGATCAGCACGCTGCAAAAACAGCGCGAATGAGACAATATTTGGGCAGCGCAAAACCAAAGGTAGCCTCTCATATGCAATCAGCAAAATGTGACACAGAGGAAGACATTGCCACTTTGAGCACAATCACAAAAGAACTGACAAAACAAGTCGCAGAAATCCAAAGTCAACTAGTAAAACTAACTGCCAAACCGTTAAGACCGAAAACCCAAAACTCAAAGAATTCATCTGATGTGAGACAAAAAGAAAAATGGAAGCCTGGAAAAGAAATCAAAGAACTTATGGAACAAGGCAAGAGAACTCAAAGTACACCACCCAAACCGTGGTATTGTTTTCAATGTGGTGAAGATGGTCACATAAAGCCAAACTGTGAAAGTGAACCAAACCCAGCGTTAGTAACCGAGAAGCGAAAATTGTTCAAAGAGAAACAACGGAAGTGGGAAGCTGAAAATCCCACTGCGGCAAGAGAACAGTTAAACTAAGAAAAGTCTCTGTTACGGGGCAAATGGAGACTAGAGTGAGCAAATCATGTCCCACTAAAGCAAAGTATAAAGCTAACCTTAAAAAGTCACTTACCAAGCAGCAAACTCATAGTCTGCCAAAAGGCTTAGTTGGATCTAAATGCACAGCTGAAGTTAACATTTCAGGAGTTAAAGTTAACTGTCTTCTTGACTCAGGGTCCCAAGTGACTACGATCACTGAATCATTTTACAAACAGCACTTTCCAGACCAAGATCTTAACCCACTCTATAACCTGTTAGAGGTAGAGGGTGCCGCAGGACAGCCTGTCCCTTATTTAGGTTATATAGAGATGTGTGTTACCTTTCCAACGGACTTTTTAGATACAGAGATTGAAATACCAACTTTAGCTCTTGTTGTTCCAGATGCTCAGCCATACAGTCTTACACCAGTGTTGGTAGGGACAAACACACTTGATGTTCTTTATGAAAATTATTTGGACGGAAAGACACATGACCACTTACCTGGTCCTTATGGACTCAGAGCGCTCCTAAAGACTCTTAAAGTTAGACACTCGAAAAACAAAAATGGGACTGTTGGTTTAGTAACATTAGCAGGCAGGAGACCAGCTGTTGTATCAGCAGGGCAAACTGTAGTTTTGGAGGGATCTGTTAATGTTCACAGTATCTCACTCGACACTTGTGCTATAGTTGAACATCCAACTCAGTCTTCTTTGCCAGGTGGGCTTTGTGTAAAAAGTTGTTTAATAACACTTCCTGCTCATGCCCCACATAAAATCCCTATAGTGATAAAAAATGAAACTCAACAAAATGTCACCATTCCATCCACCTGTGTTATTGCAGAGCTTGGAACTTTCCATGGTACCATGTCACAGCACAATGTCACCACCGCAAGAGAGCCAACTGCCAACATAGAGACACAACTGCACTTCAACTTTGGTGACTCTCCGGTACCGCAGGAATGGAAAGAGAGAATCACCAAACAACTCAGCGACATGCCAGAGGTATTCGCTCACCACGACCTTGATTTTGGGTGTACTAGTAAAGTGAAGCACTCCATCAAACTTCATGAACCCACTCCTTTCAAACACAGAGCACGCCCTATACATCCACAAGATCTGGAGGCAGTGAGAAAACACCTTCAAGAACTGCTCACTGCAGGTGTTATAAGGGAGTCTCAGTCCCCGTACTCATCCCCGATTGTTGTGGTGAGGAAGCGAAACAATGATGTCCGGTTGTGCATAGACTTCCGCAAACTTAACTTGAAAACAGTTAAAGACTCCTATGCTCTTCCAAATCTGGAGGAGACATTCTCTGCACTCTCAGGATCCAAGTGGTTTACAGTACTCGATCTTAAGTCTGGATATTACCAGATTGAGGTTGAAGACGCAGATAAAGAGAAGACCGCATTTGTAACTCCACTTGGTTTTTGGGAATTCAATCGTATGCCCCAGGGCATAACAAATGCCCCAAGTACCTTTCAAAGATTGATGGAGCGTTGTGTTGGTGATATGAATCTGAAGGAGGTACTTGTTTTTTTAGATGACCTCATCATCTTCTCAAGTAGCCTGGAGGAACATGAGCAGCGACTCATGCAAGTGCTTCATCGTCTCAAAGAGTACGGACTGAAGTTATCACCAGAAAAATGTAAATTTTGTCAAACTACAGTCCGGTACCTTGGCCACATAATATCAGAAAAAGGCGTTGAGACTGATCCTGAAAAGATTCAAGCTTTAAAGACCTGGCCAAGACCCACAAACCTTAAAGAACTAAGGTCATTTTTAGGGTTCTCGGGCTACTATAGACGTTTCATCCAAGGTTACTCAACCATACTACGTCCACTTAATGACCTGACCCGAGGGTACCCACCGCTCCGCAAGAAGTTGAAGTCAACGGAAATGAACCAGACTTACCACAATCCCAAACTGCCATTTGAAAGCCGATGGACCCCTGACTGTCAGACTGCTTTTGACTCCATCATCGATAAGCTTACTACAGCTCCGGTTTTAGGTTTTGCAGACCCAAAGCTACCCTACTTACTTCACACTGACGCCAGTACTACAGGTTTAGGTGCAGCACTCTATCAAGAGCAAGAGGGACAGCTTAGGGCCATAGCTTTTGCCAGTCGCGGGTTATCCAGAAGCGAAGCACGCTATCCAGCTCATAAATTAGAGTTTTTAGCCCTCAAATGGTCAGTCACTGAAAAGTTTCACGATTATTTGTATGGTAGTCCCTTTACTGTTGTAACAGACAGTAACCCACTCACATACATATTGACCTCTGCTAAGTTAGACGCAACAGGATACAGGTGGCTTGCAGCTTTATCAAACTACAACTTTAAGCTCCAGTATAGAGCGGGTAAGCAAAACTTAGATGCAGACGCTCTTTCTAGACGCCCGCATGGTGAACTTGTTGATGATGTACAGTCAAGGAGGGAGCAAGAAAGAGTGAATCGTTTTGTAGAGCATCACCTAGCTGACAGTAACACTACAGAGCTTGTAGATAAAGATGTTGTACAAGCAATCTGTGAGAGTCATCTTGTTAAAATCAGAGATGATAGCAGTGATAGTAGTGTTACACTGGTTGAGTCACTCACCACCTCAGCCCATGCAATACCAGACATCTATGTTTCTGAGGAACAGCATGGTTTACCCACAGTTCCTGCTTTGTCCCACTCTGAACTAAAGGACAAACAAAGGGCTGACCCACTAATCAGTCAAGTGATTGCTCAGATTGAACTTGGTCAAACACCCCCACCAACAGTCAGAAAAGAGCTTCCAGATCTTTCTCTCTTACTCAGGGAACTCAATAGATTGGAGATTCACGATGAGGTGTTATACAGGAAAAGACAAGATGGAGACCAAGTGACTTATCAACTTGTTCTTCCGGAGGAGCTCAGAGCATCTGTACTCCACAGTTTGCACAACGATATGGGCCATTTAGGTATTGACCGAACCCTTGATCTTGTCAGATCTCGATTTTATTGGGCTCGTATGGCATCCGACGTTGAGCAGAAGATAAAAACATGTGATCGCTGTATCCGAAGAAAGAGTCTTCCTGAGAAAGCAGCAAGCCTGGTCAACATAACTACCACAAGACCACTAGAGCTGGTCTGCATGGACTTTCTCAGTTTGGAGCCGGACAGCAGTAACACTAGTAACATCTTAGTAATAACTGATCACTTTACCAAGTTCGCTCTTGCAATGCCAACGCCTAATCAAAAGTCCAAGACAGTCGCTAAGTGCTTATGGGACCAGTTCATCGTCCACTACGGCATACCTGAACGTCTGCACAGTGATCAGGGTCCAGATTTCCAATCAAAACTGATCAAAGACTTGTGTGAGATCTCAGGCATAAAGAAAATACGCACTACTCCCTACCACCCACGTGGCAATCCTGTCGAAAGATTTAACAGAACATTACTCAGCATGTTGGGAACACTCGACACCAAGCAAAAGTCCCACTGGAAAGAGTATGTTAAGCCGCTAGTGCATGCATATAATTGCACACGCAGTGACGTGACTGGGTTTAGTCCCTATGAGTTGATGTTTGGAAGAAAACCCAGGTTGCCAGTTGATCTTGCATTCGGACTTCCTTTAAACAGAGATCAGAACATGTCCCATTCAAAATATGTCCAAAGTCTCAAAGCTCGTTTGGAGGAAAGCTATATGTTAGCTTCAAGAAACGCAAAAAAAGTGGCAGACAAAAACAAGGCGAGGTTCGATCGTAAAATCACTGTCTCTGAACTTCAACCTGGAGACAGGGTTTTAGTCAGGAATGTACGACTGCGTGGTAAAAACAAGCTGGCAGATAAATGGGAGGCAGACGTCCATGTTGTTGTAGCACGTGCAGGAGAATTACCAGTTTACACTGTAAAACCTGAGTCAAAGCAAGGTCCTTCACGAACGCTACACAGAGACCTTTTGCTTTCCTGCAGCTTCCTCCCAGTTTCTACGGCAGACGCACCTGAGCCAGTACCTGTTATTCGTCCAAAGACTCGTCGAACTGCTGTCACTGAAAATACTGATCCTGACGAATCTGATGCTGATGATCTTTTCATCCCATTGTCTGATGATCCTCCATGCCAAGAGATAACCAGATTTACTACTGTATATGACTATTCAAAACCACCGGATATGACCAAACCACTGAATGAGAGATCACCCGATTGTGATTTACCTGGAACCGTTGCCAATCCAGTCCTGAAAATGGAGAAAGAACCAACCAAGAATGAACCATCAGGAAACTTACTGGATGTCGACAACACAGGAGTTGAAAGTGGCAGTTTACTACAAAGTCTTGATGAACCTGAGGAAAATGACACTCCTACTGAAGATACGGCTGAAGAAAGAGAACATGAGTTATCTGAGGAGATAGAAAGTAAAATCCCTATAACCTCTCAGCCACTGAGACGATCAGTTAGAAACAGACAACCAGCTAAGAGATTAGACTATCCTAATCTAGGAAACCCCCTGGTGACTGTTGTAGAGTCACTGTTTCAAGGGTTGAGTACTGCTTTCTCGACATCTCTTAACACCAGTTACGAACAGTATTGGTTAAACATGCAACGAGACGTGCATGATCTGTAATGGGGGAGGGTGTAACCCAGTTGAGAAAGTGTACCTTATTTCTTTGGTGAATATATATTTTTTTATTTTATTTTGAAGATTCATTTATTTTGGTAAGAGGAAGTGTGGGTATTTTGTTATTACCTTGACATCCTGTTAGTATGTTTTGATAATGACCTCATTGGTCCAGAGTTTTTATGTCCCGCCCCCCGAGACGTGAATTGAGACTCACGTTAGTATTTCGGCCTTTCTTTTGCCTTGCATGCTCAGGACCAGAGGACGTGTTAATGATAGTTCTTTTGCTACCAACTGAAAGAAACACTCTCTTAGTCACAGTGTGAACAGAGGAGCTGATAAAGAGTTCTGAGCTGTGTCTAATGTGGGATATCATCTTGGTGAGTTAATGTGTTTATTTGCAAGATGTAGTGATGCTAATGAAAAGCTAATGCTAACCGCGAGTGACATGCTAACAGGGAGCTAATGCTAATTGTGAGTGGTGAACTATCATTTATAAAAAAGAAAAAAAGCAATGTTATATATTTCTTCTTGTTTTATTGTTTTTTTTCCAAGGTTTTGGTTAAGTTTGTGAGATGTTAACATGTTTCTGATTGTATTTGTATGGTGTAACTGTGATTTTATCTGGCAGCTAACTGCATATGCCGATACTGTATATACAATTTAATGCCAAGTTTTAGTGATAAAAAGGGGATAACTTAAATCTATTTTTTTATTACCTGCTTGGTAATGCCAAAATAATTATTTTATGATTATTTCATGATTTATGAGATTTTGAAATGGATTAAAGTGAATATTTTATTGGGAAAAATATAAATATTTGGAAATACATGGGTTTAAAAAATTATTCATGTACAAAGAATATTTGAATTAAAGAAAAAAAAAAAGGAAAAAAAACAACATGCATGTTACTGATATTATAAGGAAAATAAAACCTAAAATATTTGGTTATTTGAGATAAACACCAGCTATAGCTATTTCAAGAATCTGAGAGAGGATATGATTTTGATTAGCTGTATGCAACATTTCTTTGCTATACAGGCTAGGTTTCTTTGTTTGGATGGATTGTTATTGATGTTGACCTGGATGTGAGTGAAAATACTGGAATGGATTGGATCGGAACTCTCTCTTCAATGGAGATGGCGAGCCTGTGCCTGGAACCAGTGACCTGAAAACTATTTTTTCTCCTCTACTGGTTGGATTCAACATCGTGGTAACCACACAAACCTCCACGACAGAAGGATTATTATTTGTTTTGGTTGTTTTTTTCTTCAGTTTCCTAACTGACAGACTTTTGACATTTTGACATTTCTTCCAGGAAAAAACAAACTGAACTCAAAAGACTGATTGAGGTTTTTTTTTTTGGTTTCAAAGTGGTGCCCGAAAATTTAAATGTAACTTTTAGAAATGCCGGCTGTTAAGTTGTATACTGTTTAAAATTATTTGTTGTTATAAAACAAATAGCTCACTTCTGCCTCCAGCCATTTCATTGTTTCAATTCGTTGGGGTTTCTTCATTTTTTTGTAACTTTTGAGAACCTAGTACCTGGTCCATCCAAATTAGATAACCACAAAGAACATTTTTTTTTTAAACCAAGGGTTACAATATTTTGGCGAGCACAGCCAGGAGAACTTCCTATTTTTTTTTCTGTTTCTTGATTTTATGCAAACATAAGCCAAAATGGATGTAGTCGAACAGGAATCTGTGAAAATCCCAAATGCGATAATAGTGAGTGGAATGGCTGGAGATGAGCAATGTGAAGAAGTGTGTGAATTCTTAAAACAGTATGGGTCAATCTCAAGAGCCATAAAAGTAGATGACAGATCTTCAAAGTTGCATCAGAATGTTATTGTTGAGTACAACTCAGGAGCAGCCGTGAATGCTATTGGCCCACTGCCAGTTGTTCATGTATCTGACAGTGGAGTTGGATTTACGATACAGTCTCTTTCTAGTGTTTATACACAAAACATTGGGAATGACACAACCAAATCGTATCTTAGTGATCTTCAAAACCTAGCTAAGATGAGTGGTAGAGCCTATGCAGATGTCCTAAAAGACATGATGTCACAGATAAATGATTCAATCAAAGAACTTGTTGTTGAATCACCTGAACCAACTAACATAACTGAAAACCTACCTGCGTCTCCGTTGGTTGAACCTCAGCCCTCTGTAATGGAACACAATGCTAGAGGAGCACAAATTAACTTGACAAAAACATCTAACACTGCGAGTAGCCCAGCTCAAAGTAGGCCAGTCATTACTACGCATGAATTAAATCCTCCAGAAGTGCAGCGAGTGGTAGTTGAGCACATAGTGAAAAGAGACGATTACGCAGGGCAATATTTTTCTCAAAAGCTCAGAGTTTTCTCAGGCAAAGATCCTCGCCCTGCTCACGAGCCTGATTATGATACTTGGCGCTCCAGTGTAGAGCTCATTATGACTGATACAAGCATATCACAACTGCAACAATCTCGAAAAGTCATTGATAGCCTCTCACCCCCTGCAGCTGACGTGGTGAGACACTTGGATCCGAAGAGTTCACCTGCTGAATATCTACAGTTGTTAGATTCTGCTTTTGGAACAGTTCAAGACGGCGGAGAATTATTTGCAAAGTTTCTTGACACTTTCCAAAATGTTGGTGAGAAACCATCGTCCTATTTGCAACGTCTTCAGGTAGCTTTAACTCTCACAGTGAAGAGAGGTGGTGCCGCGAACAGTGAGTTTGACAAACTACTCCTAACACAGTTTTGTCGAGGTTGTTGGAACGATTCCCTGCTGGCTGAACTCCAGTTAAAACAAAAGCGTACAAGTCCCCCATCCTTTCCTAGTTTGCTATTGCTACTGCGCACTGAAGAAGATCAGCACGCTGCAAAAACAGCGCGAATGAGACAATATTTGGGCAGCGCAAAACCAAAGGTAGCCTCTCATATGCAATCAGCAAAATGTGACACAGAGGAAGACATTGCCACTTTGAGCACAATCACAAAAGAACTGACAAAACAAGTCGCAGAAATCCAAAGTCAACTAGTAAAACTAACTGCCAAACCGTTAAGACCGAAAACCCAAAACTCAAAGAATTCATCTGATGTGAGACAAAAGAAAAATGGAAGCCTGGAAAAGAAATCAAAGAACTTATGGAACAAGGCAAGAGAACTCAAAGTACACCACCCAAACCGTGGTATTGTTTTCAATGTGGTGAAGATGGTCACATAAAGCCAAACTGTGAAAGTGAACCAAACCCAGCGTTAGTAACCGAGAAGCGAAAATTGTTCAAAGAGAAACAACGGAAGTGGGAAGCTGAAAATCCCACTGCGGCAAGAGAACAGTTAAACTAAGAAAAGTCTCTGTTACGGGGCAAATGGAGACTAGAGTGAGCAAATCATGTCCCACTAAAGCAAAGTATAAAGCTAACCTTAAAAAGTCACTTACCAAGCAGCAAACTCATAGTCTGCCAAAAGGCTTAGTTGGATCTAAATGCACAGCTGAAGTTAACATTTCAGGAGTTAAAGTTAACTGTCTTCTTGACTCAGGGTCCCAAGTGACTACGATCACTGAATCATTTTACAAACAGCACTTTCCAGACCAAGATCTTAACCCACTCTATAACCTGTTAGAGGTAGAGGGTGCCGCAGGACAGCCTGTCCCTTATTTAGGTTATATAGAGATGTGTGTTACCTTTCCAAAGGACTTTTTAGATACAGAGATTGAAATACCAACTTTAGCTCTTGTTGTTCCAGATGCTCAGCCATACAGTCTTACACCAGTGTTGGTAGGGACAAACACACTTGATGTTCTTTATGAAAATTATTTGGACGGAAAGACACATGACCACTTACCTGGTCCTTATGGACTCAGAGCGCTCCTAAAGACTCTTAAAGTTAGACACTCGAAAAACAAAAATGGGACTGTTGGTTTAGTAACATTAGCAGGCAGGAGACCAGCTGTTGTATCAGCAGGGCAAACTGTAGTTTTGGAGGGATCTGTTAATGTTCACAGTATCTCACTCGACACTTGTGCTATAGTTGAACATCCAACTCAGTCTTCTTTGCCAGGTGGGCTTTGTGTAAAAAGTTGTTTAATAACACTTCCTGCTCATGCCCCACATAAAATCCCTATAGTGATAAAAAATGAAACTCAACAAAATGTCACCATTCCATCCACCTGTGTTATTGCAGAGCTTGGAACTTTCCATGGTACCATGTCACAGCACAATGTCACCACCGCAAGAGAGCCAACTGCCAACATAGAGACACAACTGCACTTCAACTTTGGTGACTCTCCGGTACCGCAGGAATGGAAAGAGAGAATCACCAAACAACTCAGCGACATGCCAGAGGTATTCGCTCACCACGACCTTGATTTTGGGTGTACTAGTAAAGTGAAGCACTCCATCAAACTTCATGAACCCACTCCTTTCAAACACAGAGCACGCCCTATACATCCACAAGATCTGGAGGCAGTGAGAAAACACCTTCAAGAACTGCTCACTGCAGGTGTTATAAGGGAGTCTCAGTCCCCGTACTCATCCCCGATTGTTGTGGTGAGGAAGCGAAACAATGATGTCCGGTTGTGCATAGACTTCCGCAAACTTAACTTGAAAACAGTTAAAGACTCCTATGCTCTTCCAAATCTGGAGGAGACATTCTCTGCACTCTCAGGATCCAAGTGGTTTACAGTACTCGATCTTAAGTCTGGATATTACCAGATTGAGGTTGAAGACGCAGATAAAGAGAAGACCGCATTTGTAACTCCACTTGGTTTTTGGGAATTCAATCGTATGCCCCAGGGCATAACAAATGCCCCAAGTACCTTTCAAAGATTGATGGAGCGTTGTGTTGGTGATATGAATCTGAAGGAGGTACTTGTTTTTTTAGATGACCTCATCATCTTCTCAAGTAGCCTGGAGGAACATGAGCAGCGACTCATGCAAGTGCTTCATCGTCTCAAAGAGTACGGACTGAAGTTATCACCAGAAAAATGTAAATTTTGTCAAACTACAGTCCGGTACCTTGGCCACATAATATCAGAAAAAGGCGTTGAGACTGATCCTGAAAAGATTCAAGCTTTAAAGACCTGGCCAAGACCCACAAACCTTAAAGAACTAAGGTCATTTTTAGGGTTCTCGGGCTACTATAGACGTTTCATCCAAGGTTACTCAACCATACTACGTCCACTTAATGACCTGACCCGAGGGTACCCACCGCTCCGCAAGAAGTTGAAGTCAACGGAAATGAACCAGACTTACCACAATCCCAAACTGCCATTTGAAAGCCGATGGACCGCTGACTGTCAGACTGCTTTTGACTCCATCATCGATAAGCTTACTACAGCTCCGGTTTTAGGTTTTGCAGACCCAAAGCTACCCTACTTACTTCACACTGACGCCAGTACTACAGGTTTAGGTGCAGCACTCTATCAAGAGCAAGAGGGACAGCTTAGGGCCATAGCTTTTGCCAGTCGCGGGTTATCCAGAAGCGAAGCACGCTATCCAGCTCATAAATTAGAGTTTTTAGCCCTCAAATGGTCAGTCACTGAAAAGTTTCACGATTATTTGTATGGTAGTCCCTTTACTGTTGTAACAGACAGTAACCCACTCACATACATATTGACCTCTGCTAAGTTAGACGCAACAGGATACAGGTGGCTTGCAGCTTTATCAAACTACAACTTTAAGCTCCAGTATAGAGCGGGTAAGCAAAACTTAGATGCAGACGCTCTTTCTAGACGCCCGCATGGTGAACTTGTTGATGATGTACAGTCAAGGAAAGAGCAAGAAAGAATGAATCGTTTTGTAGAGCATCACCTAGCTGACAGTAACACTACAGAGCTTGTAGATAAAGATGTTGTACAAGCAATCTGTGAGAGTCATCTTGTTAAAATCAGAGATGATAGCAGTGATAGTAGTGTTACACTGGTTGAGTCACTCACCACCTCAGCCCATGCAATACCAGACATCTATGTTTCTGAGGAACAGCATGGTTTACCCACAGTTCCTGCTTTGTCCCACTCTGAACTAAAGGACAAACAAAGGGCTGACCCACTAATCAGTCAAGTGATTGCTCAGATTGAACTTGGTCAAACACCCCCACCAACAGTCAGAAAAGAGCTTCCAGATCTTTCTCTCTTACTCAGGGAACTCAATAGATTGGAGATTCACGATGAGGTGTTATACAGGAAAAGACAAGATGGAGACCAAGTGACTTATCAACTTGTTCTTCCGGAGGAGCTCAGAGCATCTGTACTCCACAGTTTGCACAACGATATGGGCCATTTAGGTATTGACCGAACCCTTGATCTTGTCAGATCTCGATTTTATTGGGCTCGTATGGCATCCGACGTTGAGCAGAAGATAAAAACATGTGATCGCTGTATCCGAAGAAAGAGTCTTCCTGAGAAAGCAGCAAGCCTGGTCAACATAACTACCACAAGACCACTAGAGCTGGTCTGCATGGACTTTCTCAGTTTGGAGCCGGACAGCAGTAACACTAGTAACATCTTAGTAATAACTGATCACTTTACCAAGTTCGCTCTTGCAATGCCAACGCCTAATCAAAAGTCCAAGACAGTCGCTAAGTGCTTATGGGACCAGTTCATCGTCCACTACGGCATACCTGAACGTCTGCACAGTGATCAGGGTCCAGATTTCCAATCAAAACTGATCAAAGACTTGTGTGAGATCTCAGGCATAAAGAAAATACGCACTACTCCCTACCACCCACGTGGCAATCCTGTCGAAAGATTTAACAGAACATTACTCAGCATGTTGGGAACACTCGACACCAAGCAAAAGTCCCACTGGAAAGAGTATGTTAAGCCGCTAGTGCATGCATATAATTGCACACGCAGTGACGTGACTGGGTTTAGTCCCTATGAGTTGATGTTTGGAAGAAAACCCAGGTTGCCAGTTGATCTTGCATTCGGACTTCCTTTAAACAGAGATCAGAACATGTCCCATTCAAAATATGTCCAAAGTCTCAAAGCTCGTTTGGAGGAAAGCTATATGTTAGCTTCAAGAAACGCAAAAAAAGTGGCAGACAAAAACAAGGCGAGGTTCGATCGTAAAATCACTGTCTCTGAACTTCAACCTGGAGACAGGGTTTTAGTCAGGAATGTACGACTGCGTGGTAAAAACAAGCTGGCAGATAAATGGGAGGCAGACGTCCATGTTGTTGTAGCACGTGCAGGAGAATTACCAGTTTACACTGTAAAACCTGAGTCAAAGCAAGGTCCTTCACGAACGCTACACAGAGACCTTTTGCTTTCCTGCAGCTTCCTCCCAGTTTCTACGGCAGACGCACCTGAGCCAGTACCTGTTATTCGTCCAAAGACTCGTCGAACTGCTGTCACTGAAAATACTGATCCTGACGAATCTGATGCTGATGATCTTTTCATCCCATTGTCTGATGATCCTCCATGCCAAGAGATAACCAGATTTACTACTGTATATGAC